>NC_092265.1:9435633-9558133 GCF_036320965.1 Panulirus ornatus | reverse complement strand
CCTGGGCGGGAGGAGGAGGAGGCCTCCTCCTCCTCCTCCTCTGGTCCTGGCTGGCCTGGTAAAGCCTGGAGCCGGACAGACGCCGTGATGCCCGACCCCCCGCCAGGCAGGACAACATTATTTTTGTACCAGGGAGAAGCAACAGGCCCTCCGTCCCCTCGGGGAGACGGGGAGGGTAGGGTGGGGAGGCCCTCCGTATTGCCTACAGCCTCGGGAAGAGAGGAGAGGAAGGGTGGGGAGGGGAGAAAGGAGAGAAGAGGGGAGAATAGGGATGGGAGGAGGAAGGTGTGGAGGGGAGGAAGGGGAACGAGAGGAAGGGTATTCACAAGGACAAAGGGAGGTTGGGGAGAGAATTGTTGGAGGTGGGGAGAGGAAGAGAGGAAACTAGGAAGGTTTAGAGAGAAGAAATGGGGAATGACGTAGAAAATGAGGGTCAAAGGTAAACAGAAAGCTAGAGATGAAGAAGGAACATTGGGTATTGGGTTAAAAATAGGAGATAGAGAGAGAGGGAAGTATAGAACTCAGCGGGGAGGAAAACCAGTGTTGGGAGGTGAAAGGAGTTGATGGTGGGCCCATTTGACCATTATGATCCCAAATGTGAAGGTGTTGTGCGTTCGTTTCTGTGTGGTGATGCAGGACAAATAATAAAATGTCTTCACAATTGAAGCTGCGACTTAGGCATGAGGGGGTCTAGTGACAATCTAACTCAATATTCATAAGTTTGAGAACTGTGTGGAGTGCAGCGTCAGGAGGGCAATGTTTGGCGGAGTGGAGTTTACCTGAGGCTAGGTTGTAAGTAAGTAGAAGTGGAGTGGAGTTTTAGGTGGCTTATATCTGGTAGAGTGGAGGTTATTTAAGACTGGGTTGCAGGGAGGTGAATGCTGGTGCTTTTCTCGAGCCCGTCAACGTGCTGTGGAGGTTGGAGGTTGAGGGAGGAGGGGGTTGAGGAAGGGAAATGTCGAGGTTACTGAAGTGTGAGGCACAGTGTATGCGTGATATCTCGACCTCCCTTGACTGCTGTGGCTGTCCTCATCCCCCAGAGCAAGTAACGGATCCAGCATGACGAATGCTCCAGCGATAACCGTTTGTTTGTTATTCCAGTCACACTGGAATATGTTATTCTAGTCAAGCTGGAATATCTTTATCTGGGAAAGTGTTTTTTATGCTCTTGCTCCAGAGGAGCGATAATCCCAGCCAACAAGAGTGGTTTGTTTACAAAGGCTAGCGGCCAATCTAGTGTTGGCCCGACGGTACTGAGAGTGGGAAGGGGAGAGAGGGAGGGAGAGAGGGGAAAAGTGAAGGGAAAGAGGGGAGGAAAAAAGGAAAAATAGACTGAAAGAGGAGAATGGGAAGTGGAAAAGAAAAAAGAGGGTAAATGGGAACTTCCCGTCAATAATCCACCTTTCCTCAATTCTTCCCAGACCCATTTCGCTCCCCACTCACACAGAAGGCGAGGAAGGAAGAATGTTTGTAAAAACGGTGATTAAGTTTACAAAAAAAAAAAAAAAGATTCATTCATCTGGTCGAGAAGCTTTGCATAGAAGGGGTTACTCATGATGGTGCCCGAGCCAGACGGTGAAGCAGAGGACATCTGATGGAGGAAATATCAGGTCGAGATTTACCTCCTGAACACGAAACGTTATACTAGAAAATGGATGAATTAAACTACTTAACCATTTTTCATTTTCCAATGTTTAACAAAGGCATTACTCTATGAAAAAGACCTCTGCTCTGAGTTACAGATGAACAGAAAGATTTGGCTCCTACGCATAGCAATAAAGGGCTTGGGATAGAAATAATTGGAGGGGTGTGGTATATGTGGGGCGACGTGCTATCTATGGACTGAACCAAGGCATGTGAAGTATCCAAGATAAATCATGGAATAGTCTGCAGGGCTTTTTTTTTTAATTTTCCAAAAGAAGGAACAGAGAAGGGGGCCAGGTGAGGATATTCCTTCAGAGGCCCAGTCCTCTGTTCTTAACGCTACCTTGCTAACGCGGGAAATGGCGAATAGTTTGAAAGAAAAAAGAATATATATATATATATATATATATATATATGATATCATTCATACACGGGAAAATGTAGATTATATGCATTTGTGATTTTCCATTCTTTATTCCTCTTTTTCATCAATGACGGAAGCGTTATTTCCAGCATATAATGAAGCGCATTTGACGAGCAGAATATTTCAAAATGAGGTCTTTACCCACATTAACGAAATAGTTTTATTCACACGAATAAAAATGAGACACGTCTTTCCTGGAAAAAAAAAATAGTTTCACATTCAGTCAGTGCCTTTATACACAAACTGAGGTGGAAATATGTATATATATATATATATATATATATATATATATATATATATATATATATATATATATATATATATATATATATATATATACATGTATTTTCTCTCCAGAGAGTAAGAATCTTACGATGAAATATACAAATAGTTTGAATTATACAACAGTATTATTAAAGTGAAATATACAACTTCAATATCACTCGCAGTAAATACACGGGAAGATATGTTTATGAGAGGCAGGGGCACGCTGATGTAAGCACACACACACACACACACACACACACACACACACACACGGGCTTCCGGATCAGCCTGCGTTCGAATCCTGGGCGCGGAAGTCGGACCACAGTACTTCAAGTTGTTCATCCTTCCCTCTTGGCTCATCGATAATGGGTGCCAAGCTAAGACTGGAGTGTGTATGTATGTATACATAGCAGTAAAACCCATGGTAAGTGTACAGGATTAAGAGACGAGGGCAACAAAAGTCTAAAACTCTCTCCGTAATACACAAATTATAATCAAAATATAAGTGAAAAGCCTAGAGGCTACAGGGACTCCAACCAGTGTCCCATATATATATATATATATATATATATATATATATATATATATATATATATATATATATATATATATATATACATCACATACGCAACATGCACCCTGGTTCGTAAACACACACATACATACACACATAACAAGCCAGGGAACAAGCAGAAACACAATACAGTATATCACCAAGTAAATAGTGTGCCAGCCACCCAGCTACCCACCCATCCAGCCAGCCACCCAGCCAGCCACCCAGCCAGCGACGTAGCAGACACAAGACAGACGGCCGAGCCAGTCGGCAGCCGAGAGTTGTGAACACTGTCGCACATCTGGCAGCGGGGAATCAGCTGACTTGGGTAAACAACGACGGGATCCCCAGGGTGACAATAGCCAGGAGATATATAGGTGTGTGCTACACGCCGGTAAAGTAGATGGACCGGTAACTCAGACCTTCAGTACAGCTGATCATGTCGTCAGTGGTAATACAGCCAATGACAACACGTCCAGACTGACTCATATATGGTGCAGTGTTGCCAAGTGTTTATACTCATGGTTTGTAGAGGTTTTCTTTCACGAGGACTGAATCATGACGGATGTTATGAACACACACACACACACACACACACACACACACTCCGAGATGTAGTGGTTGGCGTTAGTGACTATGAGTCACCATATGGCCATTTGGGGGTCAGGCCCGCATGGGTTCGATTCCTGGACGCGGAGGTTGGTCCACAACCCACCCAGGTGTTCATCTTCCCCTCGAGGTTTGTCGACAGATGGGTAAGTACTTGGCTTAGGCTGGTGTATGCGTATGTAGGAAGCACTAATGAAGCGAGTTCATTTTTCTAATGACACACGGCTTTTGTGGCAAACTCCGGAGAGAAATTTCAGAGTTTTGGAGAGTGTGTGTGTGTGAGTGAAAGGAGAAAGATGAGAGTTAACGTGAACAAAACCAAAGTATTGAAATACAGCAAAGAGATGAGACAAGATGGTATTGAGGATAAGTGTAACTGGGGAGATACTGGTGCAAGTGCGGTGTTTAGATACCTGGAAGTTGTCTTGGCCATGGGCGGAACCATGAGGGATCAAATAAATCACAGGGTGAAAGGAAGGGCTCAAGGTCCTGGTTGCATTAAGGTATGTGTCTGAGCGGGCAAAGATAGACATGCTTGAGGCATAGTGGTTCTTGAGCACTGAATGCAATAGCCTGGGGACAATACGTGTTGTGATTAGACTTGAACATGCATGGAATGTCCGTGTAAGGGAGATGTGTTGCAGTCGGGTGAGTATGATGCGGAGAGATGACCAGGATGTGTTGAAATGTTTGGATACATGGAGAGGATAAGCGAAGAGGGACTGACTTGGAGGATACATGTGTCAGAAGTGGAGAAAACCGAGGGGAGGGTAGAGCGAGTTGGAGAAGAAAGAATGTGTCAAAGAGGCTTTGAGATATCGGGGCTTGAACATTCAGGAAGGTGAGAGGCGTGGATGGGATTCATCGAATGAGAGTGATGTGGTATAGATGGGGTGACGTGCTGTCAATGAGCAGAACGACATCATATGAAGCGGTCAGAGAAACCAAGGAACGCCCTGTAGGGCTTGGCTGTGGATGGGGGCTCTGGATTTAGCACATTATACGTAACCTGTAAACAGTGGACTTTTGCAAGTGATCGTCCCTGGCGCTACCTCGTCAACGCGGTAAACTGCGACCAAATACGGTATAAAAGATCAGAATAGATAAACTATATATACATACGCATATAAGAGGGAGAGAGGAGTATATATGTGAGTCAGGTGAGGTTATGAGGAGGTGGAAGGTATGTGAGAGAGAGAAGGACAGGAGGGGAGAGAGGCGGCAGTGTACCCTGTCAGAGGAGGAGGTCGTGTAAGATGAGGGAGAGTGTTTACACCGGGTGGGGGAGAGGGGGTTAATATGTACCTCAGAGGAGACTTAGGAGGCGGGTGAGAGGGTGGTGAGGAGGGGAAGGAAGAGGAGCAGGAGGAGGTGGAAGAAGAGGAGTGAAACCATGAAATATGAGAAGAGGAAGAGATGGGTATAGGAAGAGGATAATGAGTGAAGAAAGACAGAAGATCAGAAAGGATTGGAAAGGTGTAGATTCTGATTCTACTTAATCCTTTTTTCCTTCCCTTCTAACCCTATTCCATCTTTCCCCCTCATCCAACGGTTGTGTTCCACAAGATCCTGATCATAGTGACTGTTATGTCTTTCTAGTTCCCTTCTTATTCTCATCCTCCTTCATAGTTCACACAATCTCATCCCTCGTAGACTCACTCACAGCTCTCTCACAATCTCCCACACATCCTCCCGCACAGTCCTCCTCACAGCTTGCCTCACACTCACACCTGACTCTCTCTCTCTCTCTCTCTCTCTCTCTCTCCTAGCCACCCTCCCATCCTTCCCAGCGGCGGTAAATGAACTCCTAAATCCTTCCCTCGGTGCCTACTCACCCTCGCTACCTACCCAGACACTCGTAATTTCGCCTCACAAATTCATCCTCTCTCCTCCCTCCTCCCTCACAGCCTTTCTTATCCTATTCCTTCCCTCCCTGTAACAGCTTCTCTTAGCCTCCCTCATCCTCTTCGTCCACCACATACCGCAACGGAGGGAAAGGCCACTGTGAGGAGCTGGTGCTGGTGGTGGGGGGTAGGGAAGAGGACTGTAAGGGGCTGGAGGTGGTGCTGGGCAGGGCCACTGTGAGGGTCAGGTACTGGGGGGGGAGGAGGACTGTGAAGGGCTGGTGCTGGGGGAGGAGGAGGAGGACTGTGAGGAGCCAGTGCTGGTGGGGTTTAGGGAAGAGGACTGTGAGGAGCTGGTGCTGGTGGGGGAGGGGTAGGGAAGAGGACTGTGAGGAGCTGGACGCCAGGAATCGACCCGAACTTCTTCAGGAGTCACTTTCCACCTGTTGATGTTATTGATTCCGGCTGGAGTGTCCTGCAAACACTCAGGCACAGAAGGGAGGGTTGGGGAGGTGATGGGGAGTGAGGGATGGATGGGAGTGAGGGGTACTTAGGACGGAGGGGCAAGTGAGAGGGTATGGGGGAGAATGAGGGAGTGGGGAAAGGGTACACGTGATGGAGGAGTGAGAAGGATGGGCAGGTGAAAGGGAGTGTGAGGGATGGGCAGGTGATGGGGAGTGAGAGGGATGGGCAGGTGAAGGGGAGTGTGAGGGATGGGCAGGTGATGGGGAGTGAGAGGGATGGGCAGGTGATGAGAGACTAGGGAGGATGGAATAGGTGATGAGGGAGCTGGCAAAGATGCTGTCCTGCCTGGTGCCTGCCTCAGCTGATGCTCTCCCACCTCACGGGGAAGATATATAAAAACGTCTGTTATTGCCTCAGGACAACCTTCCCCGGTGGTCAGGAAACATTTGAATAACGATCCCATGTGACCCGAAATGGTAATTCCATTTCCCAAAAATTGCTATCAATTTAACGCGGCGCGCGGCCGACTTTATTGCATATTCATGGTCGATGCTGGTCTGGGCCGCAGCCAAGTTGGTCTGAAAGGACGCGGCCGAGCGTGCACGTGTGTGTGTGTGTGTGTGTGTGTGTGTGTGTGTAAGAGAGTTATGAATTTGCATGCAGTTCACAGGTTAGATGTCCAGGAGTCTCGGGCGTCATCAACGTACCATTAAGACGCAAACTTACCGACGCCGTCAACGAGACAACGCCACCAAGGCACCAGACCAACGCTGAAATGCGACGGAGTTCAGCATCCCCACCGAGACATTGTCAACGCATCGGAATAACAGCAGGTCATCAACGCACCAGCACAATGACAGACCATCAGCGCACCAGCATAATGACAGACCATCAACGCACCAGTACAACAACAGACCATCAACGCACCAGCACAACGACAGACCATCAACGCATCAAAATAACAAACAGGCCATCAATGCATCACAGAATAACAATAGGTAATCAACGCATCAGCACAGCATCAGATCATCAACGCCATTATCAACGCATCACCATAACAACACAGGGGCATCGTCAGCCCACCATGGCCATCAACGCATTATTTACACCACGGAAGAATGCACTACCAACGCTCTAACAACGCCCTTCCCACGCTCTAACAACGCCCTACCCAAGCGCTATCAACGCCCTACCAACGCTCTAACAACGCCCTAACTAAGCACTATCAACGCATTCCCCAACTAAACTGTACAAAGAAGAAAAATAGGAAGCCCCGTCGATGGTAATCCTGCCACAACGCCATCACAGGAAAAGAAAAAGAGATATAAAAAGGAAAAAAGAAAATGCGTAGCAACAAGTGGAAATGTAAATTCCTCCAAATCACATTGACTTCATCTGTGGTCCTTTGTCCACATGGCCCGCGGAGCGAGGGCCCGTAATCGTTCCTTTGGAGGACCCACCACGGAAATTCCTTTTTTCTTTCACGGACCCTATTTTCGTTTTTTTCTTTCTTTTTTATCTCACAGCTTTAGACATCATTTTTTTCTTTTGTATACCAAGATAATGGAACATATATACATATATATACATATATATTTGTGTGTGTGTGTGTGTGAGAGAGAGAGAGAGAGAGAGAGAGAGAGAGAGAGAGAGAGAGAGAGAGAGAGAGAGAGAGACTAACTTACTGGAGGAAGGTTCCGGCATTAGTCAGAGCTTGGAGGGTGGGTGTGGAGAGCCACCAGAGGTATAGGACGATGCATTTCAGAATGCAGACAACTCACTGTATTGTGGATGTGGTCCATCTTCTCTTGTGACAAAAAAAAAATCTTCTGAATTCTGATATATTTTAGATCATAGAGGCCAGAGGATGAGAGACTCTGTTGAATATTATATTTTAGGAGGGGGCAAAAATAATGTAACGGGTTAACTATATTAATCTAACAGGTGAAAAATAATTCAAAGGGTGAAAAAATTATTTAAAGGGTAAGACAATTCCAACGGGCGAAAAATAAATATAATCTAACGGGTGGAAAAAAATAATCGGATAAGAAAATATAAAGTAATCTAAAGGTTTGGGAAAAAATAATCTAATGTGTAGAAAAATATAATCTAGTGGGTAAAAAAAAGTAATCAGAGTTTATAAGGAGTGATCAAGTATTCACAGACTTACTGAGGTTCTTAAAACGACATAGAACAGCACATGCTATAATTATCATGTGGAGTGAATTAAAAACCTCGAGGAGTGATAATTACTCTGAAATGAATTCAACACTAATAACTGATAATCATTATAAAATGAATGCGAGATTCTAACAATCACTAATTAGTGTGAAGTGAATGAGACACCCTGATTGCTCATAATTACTGTGACGTGACTGCGAGTCCCTAATAACTCCTAATGACTCTAATGAATGATAATTTCATCCTGAAATGCATATCTGAAGCCTTGATAAGCGACCAATCCCTGTAAAATGAATGAGAGAACCAGATGAATGGGATTGAAACCTTTTTCCATGAAAACGACAGGTTTGATATGTAATGCTTCTCGTATGAATGTACCATACTATGTCGTGAGGTGTTTCTGGGACATGTCTATATATTCTCTGATGATCGGCTGTACGACGAACACCAGACCTACTGTGAGCCTTCATCATGGATCAGGGGTCGGGGGGGGGGGGGGGGTCATCTCTCTCACACCATCGTAGCTTAACACGAATTGTTGTCGTATTCACTAACCTACTCTCTCTCTCTCTCTCTCTCTCTCTCTCTCTCTCTCTCTCTCTCTCTCTCTCTCTCTCTCTCTCTCTCTCTCTCCATTTCCTTGCCTCCTCTCTTCCTCTTTATCTTCATTTCTTTGCCTCATCTCTTTCTCTCAGTCTTCATCCCTTTGCCTCCTCTCTCTCCCTCTTTATCTACATTCCTTTGCCTCCTCTCTCTCTCTCTCTCTCTCTCTCTCTCTCTCTCTCTCTCTCTCTCTCTCTCTCTCTCTCTCTCTCCCCTCCCTATCTTCATCCCTCTGCCTCCTCTCTCCCTCTTTATCATTCTCCCACCGTCTCATTCCCATTGTCCTCATAAACCATGGATGGCGGAGGACCTTCGGTGCCCGGGCTTGGAAAAGAGACGTCTATTATATTTGGAAACTTTCTAACAGTAAGTTGGGCAGATTTCTTTTGACGGTGACATAAACTTCTGCCGACTAAGGAGCCCAGATGTCTCTTGGCCAGTAGCCGAATCCCTCCGGAAATATCTTTCAACACTTCTGGATATCTGTGAGTCTTTGGGAGTATCTGTGGGTATCTGTATGTGCTCCCGAATATCTATAAACCCTTAGGAGGCACCTGTGAGTATTTGTTATTGCTTCTGAATATCTTCGAATCTTTGGAAGGATCTGTTAGTATCCGTCAGTGCCTCTGAATATTCATGAATCCTTAGGAGCCTCTTTAGGTATCTTTAAGTAGCTTCTCAGAATATCCATGGAACAAATTCAAAGATGAGAAGATTCTCTCATTATGCCCGTAGATCACACGAGTGAAGATCGGTCCACCTTCTGGAACCCCTTAGGCAAGACGGTACGACCCATGAGCACGACAGCACGACCCTGGAGAGCACGGATAGCACGTCTTCTAACCATGATGGTGTGACCTTTGACCTGACACAGATGAATCACGGGTCACAAGACCACGGCATGAGACACGAAAGTCGTACTTATGTACCCAAGGGTCTCACTCTCATGCTTCCACGTCGTACAATCCTACCCCAGGGGTCGTACCGCTGTGCTCCAGAGTCGTACCGTCGTATTCGAAGGTCTTACAGTCGTGTCAAACCTCGTATTGTTCTGCTCGGGGTTAACTAACTCTATATAAACAAATCCTTCATAATCCCATTGAGGAGATTCCCCAACCCTAAACAAGCGATTCCAGTCCTTTCTCATCTCACAATACTGGATCTCCCATCTGGGGTCAGCTTATTAAGCCCTACTCAAGCTAGAGGAACTCAAGTGAACTAGAGAGAAAGGGAATGATATTGTGAAGGCAGCATGACTGACTGAGCCAGTGGTCTGATCCCACCCTGTGACACCACTTCATCAACGGTGAATTATTATGGAAGTGGAATAGATTCATTCAGTGGTGCGCGCAGTGAGTGAGTCAGGCCTCAGGCTCATGTGATCGGCTTGTCTCCAGCGGGTAGAGGGCTCCTGCTGCTGCTGTCATCCAGCTCACAACACTGGTATTTTGCCGCCAAAACAAGTAAACAAATGCAAGGTCTTAGTGTTTATCCCTCCCCCAGTGTTGCCATTTATAGTGTTGTATGTTTTTTTGGTGTGTGTGTGTGTGTGTGTGTGTGTGTGTGTGTGTGTGTGTGTGTGTGTGTGTGTGTGTGTATTGGTTGCTTTCTGGATTACATATTTACGCTCTGCGTTTCAAATATATTTTTTCTTTTTTCAGAGCAGACAAGGCCATTTTTCGTCTGTTCCTGGCGCTACCTCTTTCATATAGGAAACGATGGAGACAAATATGCATACAATATTCTTTTTATCTTTTACCCAAGCATGTCTTTTTATGCATATCATTACATCCACCAGCACATGGACTCTCCTTTCATAAGACGCTGGCTAATCCTCATAATTCCCAAAAGGAGTCTTTTTATTCGCTTCATGCACTGACCAAGTATAATTCCTAAAGCATTCATTCTATTCTTTGAGAGTTTAGGAACTTCTAACAAAGTCCCGTAGTCACCTATACAAAGCTATGTTAGCTGTGTTGAACTTTTCCTTTGCTTCATTGGTCTAAGTGTGTTTTCCATGTTCTCTTGGTTCTGCTGTGTTGCCCATGCTTTGTTGGCTGTGTTGTCCTTGGTCTGTTGGCTGTGTTGTGCTGTTCATTGTCTGTTGGCTATGTTGTGCGCTGTGTTGTTTCATAGTTTGTTGGATAAGCTATGTTGTTTGTGTTCTCTTGGTTGTGCTGTGTTGTCCGTGGTCTGTTAGTTGTGCTGTGTTGTTCATGGTCTGCTGGCTCTGTTGTGCTGTGCTGTCCATTATCTTTTGGTTATACTGTGTTGTTCATGTTATGCTAGCTCTGTTGTGCTGTGTTGTACATGCTCTGTTCGTTGTACTATGCTACCAACGACATGTCGGTTGGAATTCCTTTAAAATTCGGTAATTCAGCTTTACATACATATATACATATCATTTATACTAACACGAATTTGCATATAATGAGTTTATGATCGACTGGTCATAACGCCTTAAACTAACGCATTACCAGCACGAGTTGATGTTGTCAGCATGGGCGTTAATCCTGCTGTATTTCTTTGGATTTTCTCTTCATCTACATATTTACCAGTGACTCTCTCTCTCTCTCTCTCTCTCTCTCTCTCTCTCTCTCTCTCTCTCTCTCTCTCTCTCTCTCTTTACCCCGAACTATATTCCCTCCTCCCGACTCTAAATCTACTTTCAGTATATTTCTATTTATTGTCTTTCATTTGTCTATTTCCACATTATATCAGAATTGCGTTTGGTTCAGATTTTCATTCCGTATTTTTTTCGTTTCCCCTCAAGCTTCGCTTCTGTCCTGCCTTGTATTTTCTACCAGTAATCCCTAAAAGCTTCTCTTTATCCCTTCTTCCCTTCTCTCCCATCTTTCTCTCCACTTATCTTTGTCTCTTTCCTTCCCTTCCTCTTTACCTCCCTTTCTCCCTCCTTCTACCACCCTTCCCTTCATCTTCTTTCGTCTCTCCATCTCATTTTTCCTCGACACACTCCCCTCTTCTATTCCTCTTCCTCATCTCCATCCTCCGCTCTCTTCCCTTTCACACCTTCTCCCTCTATCCTTCTTTTCCTCTTTCTCCTTACTTTAAGTCTTCATCCCCTTTTTCACACTTTCCTTCTTCACTCTCTTCTTTCCTCCCTCCCTTTTTCCTTCCATTATTCCCTCTTATTTAGATCAATCTTTTTGTTCAGTATTCGTTACTGAATATATTTCAAATGTCTTACAACCAAAAAAAGTATTTCCAGTGACACATAATGAACAAGAAGACATTAAAACTCTGAAATATTCATAAGTATCTAATTACAAATTATACCCACATATATCAGCAGGTCCTGATGACCTCTTTCCAAGAATGATAAGGAAGGAAGTTGACCAAAGATCAATGTCCAAACACTGAAGTCTAAAACAAATCGCAAAACTGTCGTGCCCATCTTTAAGAAAGGGGATCGGGAAATTTTTGTCATCCATACAGAATCAGTGAGATTCACAAATACACCCAGATGTTATATATATATATATATATATATATATATATATATATATATATACACACACATATATATATATATATATATATATATATATATATATATATATATATATATATATATATATATATATATATATATACCAAGACTTCCACAGAAAAATATCATGAAGTCGTGCATACAAGAGTATATCTGGCCTAGTAAAGTTATACCTCCTGGTATTAGCATATCAAGTATACACGAGGATGGAGGAATGTGCGGTATGATGAGGGAAAGCATCTGATGGTTGTGTGTGACAACCGGAGTACCACAAGGAACATTCCTACACCCCACTGTTTTTATTGTTGATATGATCAATAATCTGGAGACACTAAGGGTTAATGTCCTTCAGTAGATAATCTCGTCATTGACCATCAGGTTCTCTGTTATGTATCTGTCCCCCTACGCCTCTACGCACTTCCTTCACTCCCTTCCTTCACTCCCTTCCTCCCTCTCTCCCTTCCTCTTTCCCTCCCTCCTTCCCATGCCTACCCCACCCCTTTATCATGGTGTTGGTCGCGGTTCATGAATATTCAACAGTGGCAGAGCAACAGTAATTATGATTCACACATTTTCATTAGTGTTTTGTTATAATAATGCCCCCCCGCCCCCATAACATTAGTCCTTCTCTCTCTCTCTCTCTCTCTCTCTCTCTCTCTCTCTCTCTCTCTCTCTCTCTCTCTCTCTCTCTCTCTCTCTGACTCTGAGACCATACCCGGAATACGCAGTCACATCCTGGTTCCCGAACTACAAAAAAAGGATAAGGAAATACTGGAACAAGTACAAAGACAGGTGACAAAACACTTATTCCACCTTTTTCAGACATCTACTGTACAAAGAGCTAAAATGATCAGGTCACTTTTTCTGTTTAGAAGCGTAGAGTTCGCGGTGATCTCGCACAAGTTTTCAAAGACATGAACACCAATGCCCTTTTTTTACCATTCTATCCTTAATCCATCGACTGAGAATAGAAATAGAAATAGACACTCTTACGCTTGGCTGAGGCACAGCAAAGTGACACAGAGACCCTACGTTCATCAACGGGTTAACCGCTGAGGCAAAGCAAAGTGACACAGAGACCCTTCGTTCATCAACGGGTTAACCGCTGAGGCACAGCGAAGTGACACAGAGACCCTACGTTCATCAACGGGTTAACCGCTGAGGCACAGCAAAATGACACAGAGACCCTTCGTTCGTCAAGGGGTTAATCTGATGCTTTGAAGGGAAACGACATTTGCCAATAGGTAATGATTTAGAGATAACTATACATAGCTGTCATTTTCCGTTCAGAATTTAACTTCATACACACGGTATCATTTTCCCTATAGAGAAGGTGTTATAGAATCCCATAACTCCATTTTTGTTATCATACATATTTCGTAACAACAATTTAACGATAAACATTACAAAATTGACGCGCCAAACTTTATAACTTTTTTTTATTTTATTTCGTGCAAATCTGGCCAGTTCATCATAACTTAACCTCTCATATGGCTAGCCATCTAGTATGCAAATCAAGGCATATCTGCTTCCCTCCTTTTTTTCTCTCTCGCCAAAACTGATATTTTCAAAACCTGGTCCATAAAAGTAAGTGTCTTTTTTAGGAATAGATAAACAGCTTCCTTTTGACTGCCTTCCTTTTTACTAGGTGGCACCAGAACGAAGAGTGTAAATCCTCTCCAGGGAATGGAATAAAAAATGATACACACAAAAAATCTTTCATTCTTTTATGTGAATCAATTTGATATTTTCGGGAATTAAATCATTAATTCAATCGTTCGCTGAATATAAATTGCTTGATTTGAATATTGGGTTTATCAGTAGGTGGTTAGGTGGGTGTTGGGTTTATCAGTAGGTGGGTAGGTGGATGTTAGGGTTATCAGTAGGTGGTTAGGTGGGTGTTGGGTTTATCAGTAGGTGGTTAGGTGGATGTTGGGGTTATCAGTAGGTGGTTAGGTGGGTGTTGAGGTTATAAGTGGGTGGATAGGTGGATGTTGGGGTTATCAGTAGGTGGTTAGGTGGGTGTTGGGGTTATCAGTAGGTGGGTAGGTGGATGTTAGGGTTATCAGTAAGTGGTTAGGTGGGTGTTGAGGTTATAAGTGGGTGGATAGGTGGATGTTGGGGTTATCAGTAGGTGGGTAGGTGGATGTTAGGGTTATCAGTAGGTGGTTAGGTGGATGTTGGGGTTATCAGTAGGTGGGTAGGTGGATGTTGGGGTTATCAGTAGGTGGTTAGGTGGGTGTTGGGGTTATCAGTAGGTGGTTAGGTGGGTATTGGGTTTATCAGTAGGTGGGTAGGTGGATGTTGAGGTTATAAGTGGGTGGTTAGGTGGATGTTGGGGTTATCAGTAGGTGGGTAGGTGGATGTTGGGTTTATCAGTAGGTGGGTAGGTGGATGTTAGGGTTATCAGTAGGTGGGTAGGTGGATGTTGGGGTTATCAGTAGGTGGGTAGGTGGATGTTGGGGTTATCAGTGGGTGGATAGGTGGATGTTGGGGTTATCAGTAGGTGGGTAGGTGGATGTTGGGGTTTAACAGAGAGAGAGAGAGAGAGAGAGAGAGAGAGAGAGAGAGAGAGAGAGAGACAGACAGACAGACAGACAGAGAGGCTGGAAAAGATAGCGTTGTTGACACCTTGTCTTTCCCGAGACATTAATTCAGCGAGTGATTAATATCTCATCCCGCCAGCCCGCGCCAACTTAAGAGAACGCAGATATTCGTGATTTGGGCCAATTAGCAACAGGGCATTAGTGGATTTTTGACTGGCATTTGATGGATAATCATGAATATCTGTTAGAGCAGATTTGGCACCCGAGGGCACAATTAATTTGGTTAAATTTTGCGTTAGAATTTTAGCGTAATGACGTATACTTACGGGGAAAATACTATTATATGGTTCTGGGCGATTATAAGGTTTCTCAATATTTACGTAAACAAACTTCAGCAAAAATGTCTTTGATTTTCTAAAATTCTTCGTAGTGGCAAGAATTTAAAATCAGTGGATAATTAGGACACTGTAATATCATGCGTTATACGCATGCACTGGAATACCACAGAAAATTGAATTCTTTATCATTTAGTCCACGTTTTTATAAAAGTATCCACAACTGGTCATAATTCCATTACCATCTCACCTTCTTAAGAGAGAGACGTTGCCAGACTCAGCCACTGGAGGTAGGCAGGAGTGTGAGGTACGTGAGGGCAAGTGTTAAGTGTGAGATGGAGAGAGAGAGATTGTATGTTTGTGGACTGAAAGCAGGTAGTCCACGTGTGTGTGTGTGTGTGTGTGTGTGTGTGTGTGTGTGAGAGAGAGAGAGAGAGAGAGAGAGAGAGAGAGAGAGAGAGAGAGAGAGAGAGAGAGAGAGAGAGAGAGAGAGAGAGAGAGAGAGAGAGAGAGCAGCGTGGGTAAAACTGGCCAGTCTGCTGCAGTTGGGGTAATCAAGGTGGACCCAAGGCGCCCCAGTGGGCAGGGCAGGCCAGGCAACTTGTGCCTGTGAGCAACATAACAAGTCCCGCCACGTCTCACCTTGACAATTTGGGCCTGACAAGGCCGCCAAGTCTTCCCTCCTCCTCCTCCTCCATTCTCAGGAGCCGCCCGCCTCCCTCTCTCCTCCCTTCACCCTCAGGAGGACCTCTCAAAACGACTTCTATTCTGCAGCTCCTCGTGACTTTAAGAAAGTTCACGATAAGTACGTTCAATTCATGTGATCCTTACGTGGTGACTCATCTGTATCTATTCTATCATCCTTTTTCTTTCTTTGGATTGAGCAAGCAGACTGGAGACTCGAGAGGGACACAAAGACCATATCAGACTCACAGAAGAAGGAAACGTATCAAAACGAGGATAACACACTTACAAAGGATTGAAACCCATTAAGAGGACACTCTCGATCCTCTCTGGCTTCTCCCTCTCACAACTGATCCCTTCAAGTCCAAAAAAGACGTCCTTCGGAGGCGGATCTATACTGCACATATCACAGAGGACTTCGACAGCAAGTAGCCTCCTTCCTAGCAAGATGTCTCTCTCTCTCTCTCTCTCTCTCTCTCTCTCTCTCTCTCTCTCTCTCTCTCTCTCTCTCTCCTCCAGTGTTCCAGAAGGACTAGACTCGAGGCATTATCCATCCCTTGCAGCTCCACCGCTGCGACACATCCCGCAGTGCAGCCGTAAAACTCTTGACAGTAAATTTTTACGACGCCAGCAATCCCTGACTGTGGTGGTATTTCGGCTTTTCGCGCCCAACTCTTGTCTCCTCGGCGTCAACTTCTTACGGTGTTTGAGGATAAAAGTTATATGTGTTTATCTACGTCCCCGGC
The DNA here is from genome assembly GCF_036320965.1 of Panulirus ornatus. NCBI lineage: Eukaryota > Metazoa > Arthropoda > Malacostraca > Decapoda > Palinuridae > Panulirus > Panulirus ornatus. The sequence continues at coordinate 9,541,721 of NC_092265.1, read as the reverse complement.
GCTGCAGTACGTTATATGTTCGCTGTAGGAGACTGGGGGTAAATGACTGTGTTGAGACAATACAAGATTGGGAGTTAAGGTCAGGATCCCATAGGGCTGGAGCGAAGCCTAGGGCTTGGGGGGGATGAGCCAAGAACAACATAGGGCAGGAAGATGACTGTGACCTGATCCCAGGACGACATAGGGCTGAGATCTAAGCCCGGGAGCACACAGGGCTCGGGTGGAGGTTAGGAGCCGAGAGCACATCTCACCATAATAAACATCATCATAAAAAATGACAACAAGCTTCACTGGGATTACGGCCTTAGTCTCTCTCTCTCTCTCTCTCTCTCTCTCTCTCTCTCTCTCTCTCTCTCTCTCTCTCTCTATCTATCTATCTATCTATCTATCTATCTATCTGGCTATCTATCTATCTATCTATCTATCTATCTATCTAGCTATCTATCTATCTATCTATCTATCTGTCTATCTATCTAATCTTTATCTGTCCATCTATCTCTATCTATCTATCTGTCTATCTCTGCTACATATCCAGTAATCATTTCCTTATCTCCATCCTCAAGAACCTTCCCTAACAACCGACTCAAACCCCCGAGTTAGTCAGTCAGTCTGTCAGCTGTGCAGTGAGCCAGCAGTCCTTAATGATGCCCAATGTGACATCTGTTGACGTGGTCAGGGGACTTAATCCCACCTCCCTGGTCCTGCTTACCTCAGCTGATGACGCCGTTTGCTGATCTGATGATCAATCAGGCCGTTTCTGTCGGCGGCCGATCATCGTAATTCAGTGATTAAACGTCTCTGAATGGCTGTGAATTTAAAAGAATACCTTACGATAATGTGGTTAGGATATGGCCGCTCAAAGGGCGTTTGGTAGAAGGTTTACGTACCATGAAATATGTACATAACACGCACACAGCCCTATGTTACATATGCTACTGAGAGTTGGCCTAGCCCTGGGCTGCAGGAAACCCCTGGCGAAAAGAGTAATTGGCAGAACTAGAACCTTTTCAGATGGGGATCTACGGAATATTTTGTAGGATCAAGTAGATGGCGGCTAGAGGATGGATAATAGTGAATGCGGCCTATCTTCGTCTGTCCCTGGGGCTATCTCTCCATGACGCAGGAAACTCCCATCAAGTATCTATCTATCTATCTATCTATATATATATATATATATATATATATATATATATATATATATATATATATATATATATATATATCCATTTTTCTCCTCCCATCTGCCTCTCACCCTTTCCTCCTGCTAAGATGCATCCTCACCCCTCCCCCGCTTTCTTTCCATTTCCCCCTCAACCATTGCCTTCATCTTTATCTCCTCCCTACTCTCCCTCCTCTTCCAATTCCTCCCTCACCCCTTTCTCCCACCCTCCCTCCCATACAGAAGCAGCAATAATTAATGACTAAAAGCTATCAAGGAACGATCCATCACAAGCCCAGTCTTGCCTCACACTCCTGAAGGAGACCACAAATTGAGTCGCCGGATATTTCACTTTGTTCCTGGCCAGAGTCGCTCCCACAATTTACGTATGATTATGATTAATTGAGCCACCCCGACCACCCCGTTTTCTGTTACATCAAACGGAGAAAATGGAAAACTGGTTACCATGAAATGACTAAAGTTCATGCAATCTGCGCGATAATTGCGTTTTCTTTCTGTGTTGTATGACTCCTAAACCATTTTTTACACAATCACAAACAACCTCGAAAAGACCCTGTGGTCTGTTGATGTTTGGTTCCTTTCTGTGTCTAGTACCACCTTCTCACTACACCACAGATATGGTTGTAATGTCCCCACTCTATCATCCCTACACTGAGCTACACCCACAGTATACCTCCCTACACTCAGCAGCAACTTCGCTTTCGGCCTCTACACCCACCAAGTCCAACTTACACCCGACGTTGTGGTGCTGACGCTCATCACACAACCCCTTAGAAACACCCAGACTTAGGATACAGTGGCTTCTTCATCCTCACTACACCCAGACATCATCCTCTGGACTTCCATTAACCAGACCTCTTCCGACTGTCACCAGAATCGGCCATTTTTCGTCCGTGCTTTTAAAAAGTTCCTTTGAGCTGCGACGGGGCAGGTTCTCAGTCCAGATATCGGCGGTAACTGTACATGATATGAAAAGAGGAAGATGTCTTTGTCCTCGTGGAGACTCCGGCTAAAACTATGTCCAATTTGTCGTCCCGGACGTCGTGGTCGTGAAGAGGGAGGAATGGAGGAGGTGTCGTTCTATTCTAAAGTCGTTCACGAAATCGTTGTGTTTACCGTGTCTTCGTGACAACAATGGGTTGTCGTTCGTCTTGGTGGTGTCTTTTGGTCGTCGAAGTTGTCATAGGGAGTCGTTTTACGTATCAAGTTCATCCTGGAGCCATTTTTTTTTTCTTTTCCGTTTCTAGCTTTCCTTGACGACACGAAAATCAGGTTGAGTTTGGTCGTCGTCCCTGTTTTCCGGGGTCGTCCATATTCATCCCAACTCTGGTCGTGTAAGGTAGTGTCCAGGGTAGCAGTACCACCACCTTCAACTTACCCTTGATGTCCTGTTGATCCCTACCGATGGTGAGTCTATTCCTAGTCGTGTGTAAGGTAGTGGTGGTGGTGGTGGAGGTACAGACCAGCCATCTAGAGTCGTTCTTATTGGTCGTATATAGAAGTCCCCTTGCGCTCATGGGTAGGTGCAATGTGGTAGTTTAAAGGTCGGTCCTCCGATGTCGTGTGGAGGGAAGTAGAGGTGTGCAGGGTCGTCGTGTTGTGCTGTAGTGTCTCAGCAGACCCCCAGAGTCTGGAGGAGCAGTAGCCTCCTCCCAGGACCAGCTCAGCCTGGGGGGTTTGGGGTAATGAGTGTCAGGAGGAATTATCTTGTACACAGGAGGGACGGGCCACTTACTGTTTCCTGTCGTGTCTGGGTACACACGTGTCTCCCTCAGACCAGTCCATGGCTTCTCTCTCTCTCTCTCTCTCTCTCTCTCTCTCTCTCTCTCTCTCTCTCTCTCTCTCTCTCTCTCTATCTATCTCTCTCTCTCTGCTCTTCTCTGGCTTTATCTTTACCTTTCTTCCCCCCCATAGTTTCTCTTGGCTTCCTTCCTGCTCCCGTCTTCTGTATTCTCCCTGGGACTCTATATTGGCTTCCTCCCTGCCACATTTTCTCTCTAGATTTTGTCCTGGGATTCACGAGATTCTTCGGTCATGTTCGTGAGTGTACATTTGGCTTTCCCAACACCTTTCTCTTCTGTCCATGGCAGTCTCCTGTATCCCTCTCCTTCACGCTCTCCCTCCCTCCCTCCCTCCCTCCCTCCCTCTCCCAGGTTGTTGTGGGAGACTAATGTATTCGTGTTCTCTCGGCTGTCAGGAGGAGCGCCCACCGTGCCTGTCTGAGGATACACCCAGCTGGATTTGTGGGAGGCTAAAGTGGGAGTGGGGTTATGACGGGGAGTTGAGTGGGGAAGTGAGGACAGGGGAGATGAGGAAAGGGGAGAAGAGATGGAAGGGAGACTTGAGGTGGTGGAAGGAAAGGGAAAATGGTGTGTAAGAAATTTGAGAAGGAAGAGAAGTGGAAAGATATTTAGGTAAGGGAGGAGAGGGTAAGAGAAAGGTTAAGGTAACTGCAACTGGGGAGGGAATGGATGGAATGTTGTAGAGGAGAAGGTGGGGAGAGACAGGGAGGGAGAGGAAGAGGGACAGCGGAAAATAAGAGGACTGAGGAGGAACGGCAGAGAATCAGGGTGAGGAAAGGAGAAGAGAGAGAGAGAGGAACAAGGAAAGTTGAGTTTGTCTCCTACAGAGGAGGAGGAGGAGGAGGAGGAGGAGGAGGAGGTAGGGTGAGGAGGAGGTGAGACGCCATGGGTGGGGAGTGAGGGAGTGTGGGACGGTGGTGTGGCGAGCGTAGGACTGCAGGTTGGCCAGAGGGAAGGGAGTTCTTCTTTGATGGCGACGACGTGTGGCAGCGAGGATGACACTCCCAGCGGCTGCTGGTCGTGGAAGTGAGGATGTTCAGCTGCAGGAGGAGGGTGTGAGGAGGGTGATGACTCTCTGTAGGATTTTGAGGAAGGCGGCAGTGTGAAGGACCAGGTGAAGGAGCGGTCAGATTACGGGGCTGTGTGTAGGGTCAGTATAGAGCGGAGGAGAGAGAGAAGGGAAGGGGGTCAAGCCTCATTCATCGTGAAGAATAATGACCGACAATGACGTCAACAACGACCACAGAAGTGGGTTAGTGGTGTTGGCTCTGATGCTGATGGCTGAGTGCTGCTCTCTTCTACCACCCCTACACCCGCACCTCCCCCCATTTTCTTTAAAATCTAAAACTTTTGACTGAAAGAAAGCGTAGACCAATCGCATGAGTATTTAGCGCGTAGAAGATGTGGTCTTTACAATGCGAGTGAGTACAGAAGTATGTATACGATCATTAGAGTTATTTGGCGGGAAGAATCCATACCTGTGTTTACTGTGGGTGTGATGGATGGGGGAGGGGTAATTGGGTGGTGTATTTTCCTCATACTGTCACTACTGCGTCCCCTGACCAATCATAGCCTACGTAACAGTAGTAAACAATGGCTATTGGTCCATCATGGTCAACGTAAGAGGGGCAAACAACGGACATTGGTCCATCATGGTCTCCGTCACGGACGTAAAGTATGGCCATTGTTTGAGCAAGACTTACATCAAGGAGGCAAACAACTTATGTATCCTAAAGTTTTAGCTTCTATATATCTTATATGACTTTGGTAATCAGATAGAATGAAATTTGCGTGATATTCACGTCATCGAAAATCCATCATAAGATATAGTATCCAGTGGTGGACATGCAAAACGTAAAAATCAATAACTCGATAAGACAACCCGGTTTTACGGGAACGGCCATGGAGTCACAGTGTTGCCACACGTAGATCGTAAAATATAAACTGTGCCTCAGGGAACAATTTGCTCTTGATCAGGGTCTTCATAAATAATGTTCAGTGCCTCGTGCTGATTGGTGCTAAGGCCAAGTACCCACGTTGATAAAACAGTCATTTATGATATTGTGTGAGATAAAACACGATAAAGAAAATACCGTAAATTGGAAACTCTAATGTCACAAAACGTCACCAAGAGGCCCTAAAGAAAATGGACACTGCCAAAGAATGCACATCGCCAGCAGCCTACGTGAACAGCTGGGAGTGTACGGCAATGCCTGTGCAGTGTTATGTCATCTATTGCTTACCAGAAACATGCAAACCCCAGAACATGTTACTTACCATTGACCTACACAGTCCACCACAGAGGCTGACAACCAAGAATCCAATAAACACTTCGACCATCACAAACTTTCCTGCTTATGACGAAGGTTATTGATGGCATTGAACAGGAGATGGTAGTCAGTGAGGGCCAGGAGGCCAGTGAAGGCCAGGTGGCAAATGAAGGCCAGACAGTCACTGCCGGTGAAGAAGGAGAGGACATAAGAGGTAAGGGTGTAGAGAGGGTGTAGAAGGAAAGGACATAAGAGGGCCAGGCGGCAGAGAGGGTGCAGAAGGAGAGGACATAAGATGGCCAAGCGACAGAGAGGGTGCAGAAGGAGAGGACATAAGAGGGCCAGGCGGCAGAGAGGGTGCAGAAGGAGAGGACATAAGCGGCCATCATGACTGTTAAGTGAACGTTTTTCGATAAAGAGACAGTCACCGCCGCTGCTGCTGCTGCTGCTGCTCCAAGCGTCTAGCTTCCAGGATGACCTTAAGACAATAAGGGATCGGTATGAGTAGTTTAGTATCTCCCAGGGAGAGAGGGTTCTGAGGGAGTTGTCATGTAATACTGATATCTATAGATATCTCTGTGACTCTCCCTTTGTTTACTGTATTTCTATGTCTGCTCAGCCATCTCTGGATGTTCCTGTATGTGTATGAAATGTGTAAGCATAGTTCTACGTGTAAGAGGCGGATCTGGAGAAGAAACATATGAGAGAGTCGAATAAAAGGAACAGAATTAATGTAAGAGATAGAAAGAGACGTTTTGAGGAGATGCCTGAGGAAGGATCTCCACAAAAAGAGACACTGGAGCAATATGAGGAGATAGAGACACAATGAGAGGCCTCGGGAAGACACGAGACGATCTCCAGAGAGAGAGAGAGAGAGAGAGAGAGAGAGAGAGAGAGAGACTTCGCGACAATATAATGGATAAGGAGGCCATGAGAGAAGCCTTGGGGAGATACTCCACAGAGGGAGACAAATGGGCATGAGGGAGACACTGCAGAGAGATAAAGACACATGGGTCGTCCACACCGATGAATGGAGCTGACTGAGGCTACCGCTGCCATTATCAGCTTTGACTCTTCTGTTTATCCTCAGCCGTTTATCTCAGACGGCCTAGGCTGAGGAGGGCTGCTGACCAGGGATTAGGAGGACCCATCTGCATTAGTCCCGAGGAGGCCATGTTTAAAGTCTCCACCCTTGATAAAGTAAGCCAAAAAGTAGTGGGATAAACTACGGCAAGAAAAGTAGCGAAGGAAAAGTAGTTAAAGAAAACGTCAAGATAATTTAAGTCGAAGAGAATCAGAAAGACAAGTTGTGTGGAGTGTGGCGTCGTGGGATCATCTCCCCGACTGGTGTGTGGTCGATCGTGGTGGGATGTGAGGCCCATCATCGCCCGATATATATAGGACATCACCGCGTGATGTGGGGCCCATCATCTGGCAATACCAGGCCTATCACCACGCGCTGTGTAGCCCATCTCCGTTCAATACGGAACCCATCACTAAACGATGTCTTTAGAGAATCCGCGTCAAAACTGTTTTGTGGATTCCTCTCTCACACTTGTTACACGTCTGGAGTGATAACTACGAACACGAGGATCGTCAGGTGAGTTTCAGGTCACATTATCAAAACTGGTAGAATGTTGGCCGCCCAGTTCAACTTGGACGATGAATCTTAGAGAGCTGTCTTGACCGCAATAAAGGTATGAATCAGTGTGTCTCAGACGGACGACCTGACGAAGGTGTGTGACTGTGGGAGGGTATGGCACAGTCATTAGTGTGATGACGGAGGGAGGGACCCGAGGACTACCATGTAGGGAGGAGAACCATGGAAGTGACGAGGAAAGCTCAAAACAATAGGCACAAGAGAACATCACTGAGGAAATAGAGGAAAGTACAAGAATAAGGACATAAATCATTATAAGATGATCAATATGATTAAAAAAAAATCGACCATAGTGAACGTATGTTGTAAACACTCCAGTACACAGGAGAGTGTAGGGATGTACAGCATGATATACGGGAAGCCACTTGATGGCTCAGGTTAACAGTGGGCGTTGAAGTCTTTCCCTCCTCCGACGACCAACCCATTTCCCGGCCTTTGGCCACAACTTTACCCCTCTCTTTGACTCGCCTCATAAAATATTTCTCTTTCATTCAAAAGAATTGTCGAAGATTATCTTTAAAAATATCAAATGATTCATTTTCACGAAAGAGAAGATCCAAATATTATATAACCTAAGAGGTTTTATATAAGCCCCCTCGCTTACGACGATGCTTCCTAAACCATCGCCAGTCTTGGCATCGACACAGTATTGCACAATATCTTTCCTCCGTTCTCCTAAAATTCAACCAGGCAAAAACTCATTGACAGCAAAAAGTCTTGGGGAGGCTGGCATCAGCATTCACCACGGCGGCCGTAAACCCCGGGAGACCTGATGCTAAGCTACCCGAACCATTAGTTAGAGCAGCGGGGCGGTGAAGTAAGGGCTGGAGGGAGGGGCGAGGGCTGAAGGGGGGAGCCGAGGGCCGGAGGGGCGAGGTAATGGTTTGTAGGGCTGAGATAAGGGCTGGAGGGGTGAGGTAAGGGCTGAAGGGGCGAGGTGAGCGTTTGGTGGGCCGAAGTAAGGGCTGGAGTATGGTACCGCAAGGGCTAGAAGGGTGAAGTAAGGGTTGTAAGCCAGCAGGTAAGAGCATGCACTGTTTACATAGATATCCAGAGGATCTTTCCACACCACATAATGTTTATATAACAAATCAATCTCTATCATGGGAATATTTCTCTACTACATAATGTTTATAGACCTAAAAGGAGTTGCTAGGAAAGTCAACCATACATAGGAGAAAGAGAGATGGTACCCACCACATACATCCCCGGCCTCTGATATCACTCACTCTCACTCGCATCATCTCGATCCGCCTCTCCAACGCCTCCCATCCTCCTCTCCCTGACACTCCACAAGTGTCAGGCGGGAGTCAGGACTCTCCCCCGACGCGTCTTAAGTTCCATCAACCATAACTTTCTAGATTCTCCCCTTGTGGTACCTCCCCTAACCACATCCTCTCCATCCCCAGTAAACTTCCCCAACTGCATCTTACCACCCTGCACCAACCCCAACAAGCATTCCCCCTCCCACCACCCAAGTAAACAGTCCCCTACTTTCCCATTCCAGTAAACTGTCTCCCCCTCACTGCCAAACCGATCCCCCTCCCGCCATCTCACTAATTGTCTTTCCCTTCCACAACCCCAGCAATCTCTCCTCGTCCCTACCCAAGTAAACTTCCCTGGTAATGACTGTGGTAAGAAAGACACAAGGAGGTCCACGTACCCTCTGGAAATGACTGCGGCAGGAAAGACGCCAGGAGTTCCAGGAACATCCCTGGAAATGACTATGATAAGAAAGGCGCCAGGAGTTCCAGCAACTACCCCTGGAAATGACTGCGGCAAGAAGGATGCTAAGAGTTGCAGACGCCAGACCACTCCGGACCTGCTGCTGTACCAGGTTCCCTCTCCCACCATCACCGCCTCAACTTTCCTCATAGACCAACTGACCTAAAAGTTAACACATCTTGAGCTCTTTCTTGCCATCTTGGACTCATGTTCCATGCCTCCCACGGCGTCTTGTGTATGAATACTTTGTATGAATATACGAGTCACGCTGCCTCATTCTGACCGACGTGTATCTTCTACAGCTTAATAACGTCCTTGAACACGACAGTCCGATGCTACCGCAGGACGGAGCGACCTTTGAATACGATGGTGCGACCCCTGGGCACGATATCCGTGGCCTTTGACCTGACCCTCACGGGTAAGACAAGAGGGAAGGGTCTGACACTCCAAGCCTTGAACCAAGAAGAGAAGCCTTTTGGTCTACAGCTCACATGGAGTGAGGCCCAGATTTCATATATCGAGAGAGAGAGAGAGAGAGAGAGAGAGGAGAGAGAGAGAGAGAGAGAGAGAGAGAGAGAGAGAGAGAGAGAGATGGTACGTCCTCCTACTATTCCAGGCCACCTCAACAGCCACACAAACCCACAAGAGAGCCCAGAAGCAGCGCACGACAAGCTAGAATATATGATTTCCTTCCTGACGCTGATGATGGCAACCAAACCCGAAAATGGAAATTTGTGTGGCAGTGACGGGGTCTATTTTGTGGGAATTATTCATAATTTTGAGTCTGACCAACAGAATCGCCGAGGCTGCTGCACTCCATTTGTGTTCACTGCTGCATATTGATCAGTTATGAGACAGACAACAGCATGGTTCACCATCTGATATTGCTGCAACACAAACAATCAGAATATTTGTAATGAGACAGACGACAGCATATCTCACCATCCGGGACCAGCAACAGCATAGCACACACAACCTGAGATAGTCAACAGCATGGCTCACCATGTGAGACAGACGACAGCATAGCTCTCTGTCTGATATCCACTTCGACACACACACCCTCAGAATACGTATTGTCCTCCCCAAAAGCGGCTCGTCTGGTGAAGCAGAATGTAGCGTTCTCCTCTCCTCTGTACACCAAGTGAGGTGTTCCCCTCTGTGTGTTTCCTCGAGCAGTGTGTCCCCTTCTCTAGTGTACACAGAACTGCGCCGCTCTCTCCCTCACTCTGCTCCCTCCTTTTACACAAATTCTCTCACTCTCCCTACATCAAACATCCTCTCTCACTCGCCCTTCTCCAACCCTCACACATATGCACACAAACATTCCCTCACTGCTCGATTGTTCCTTACTCATGCTTCCTCCCTCCCCATCACCATTCCCCCCACCCACCCACACCCTCAATAGCTTCTTCCCCCCCTCCACACACACACACACACACACACACACACACACACACACACACACACACACTCCCTATCCAATACACAATTTGTCTTCTACACTGAGCTACATTTATCCCCTGTTATCTTGACCCTCAAGAGATCCTGTGTGGGTAATCATGATAACAATGACTTTACGGTTATCTTATTGTGCAGAAGACATCGTGTTACACATAGAGGAGTATATGTTTGGGTTTGTTTTAAAGCATAAGGCTAAACAACAGCAATATTCAGGGTGTTAGTGTAATAGCATTTCAGTAGCATTTACCACTTACATCAAATGCACAGAAAAACTTTTGATTTCAATTCGTCTCTTACACACCCACGAATAAAGTTTTGCATCAAACATCAAACATTGTAAAAAAAAAAAAAAAAGTGCGTCAAGTTAATCGGATATTTGGTATTAGGTCGGAAGAAGAGCGTCAGCATTTGTTGTAATAAAGGATCCGGTCGTATCTGTTGGGAGTTAATCCTGGACACAAGTTGGGGATCGCCAGGCGACGTGGTGCTGGGTTCCCGCCATCGCTGACGTCACCACCGCTCGCCCAGGGGTCGCTGGCACAACACAACTTTATAATTACAGCACTAAATTACTTGGCGCTCGCTCATACCCCCCTTTTGTTCAGAGAGAGAGAGAGAGAGAGAGAGAGAGAGAGAGAGAGAGAGAGAGAGAGAGAGAGAGAGAGAGGTGGAGCCCACAAGTTTGATATTTTGACAGCTCTTCCCGACCGACCAGAGGACCCAAAAAACACATTTAAGAATTTGCATTAAGCTCGTACCTTCTCTGTTTTGTAACAGTATATTACGAAACGTAGACACTCTGTAGCGAATCGCTAGACGGAATATTTGCATTCCCTTACCGGGAGGAGAGGAGGAGGTAGGGTTAAGTAAACGACCGAGGGGTGAAGGGGAAAGGGGGATGGGAAAGGAGAGGAGGAGGGGGGAAGGTGATTCATCTTCTCAAGGGTAACAATTCGTCAATGTTTTCCTCGTGATGTCACGACAAAACTGGTCCAGCCGCGCACCCGCCCTGCGCAGTCCAGTAACATAGGCCGTGGTTGGTCACCACCTTTTCTCCATAAATGTTTTCATCTCTTTAAAAGATAATGGACAGATCTTGATTATTCATGTGGTATATACTACCACCACACCACCATTATCAAAGCCACTACCATCACCACCACCACTACTACATTCACCTCTCCCACACACAACCTCCTCCTCCTCCTCCTCCTCCTCGTCTATGGCCCTCAACCCGGCCAGGCAACAAGCCTGAATGGGAATTTCCCTGGGAAAAGTTTCATCCCTGGTCGAGAGTTTTCCACTGACACCCGAATGAGCCAAAGCAGAACAAGGAATTTTCTCGGGAAAATTTACCCTCTGGTTGAGGGTTTTTCCCCCGCCATTTGGATGATCCAAGACAGAACAGGAAACTTTAGGGAGTAATTTTAATCTTTCGTGTGGAGTTTTTTCCCTGCCTTCCAAATGATCTAAGGTAGAGCTGGGTTTTTTGGGGAGAGTGAGGGGAAAAGTTTAATCACCTTAGATCTAGAATGAATTGTAAGGTGCACACGTCCAATTTAAGACAGGAAATATGTTCAGTGCGAGAAAAAGAACGACTGTTGGAATCGGGAGTGGGAGGAAAGGTGAGCTCAAATATGTATGGAGGATGAGGATGGAGGGAGAAAGGAATCATCTGCTACCAAACATACGTATAGGAATAGACTACATAGTTTTGATATCTGTTTCTTTCCGTACACCTCGAAGCTTTGGAACTCTCCACCTTCTCATGTCCTTCCCAATAAATATGACCTGGCACCTTTCAAAAGACAGGTCTTTTACTTCCTCCAAAATTCGTGAATACTTTCCCTTGTCTCTTCTTTTCCCCTTTCATTAACCTCTCTCTATTTCAATTAAGGCTTGGATCTGATGTGGACTTCAGTCCGTGACTGGAGCCTCCAACGTAGAATCAATAAAAATGAGAATCTATTTAAGTCCACAACTGACATTACTCGCGCCTCCTTAGCTACATGAAAAGTTTATAAAATCTATTTTTTCACTTTCAAATGTCTGTATGACTTTGTACTCTTAGCCACACTGCTCTAGGCGTTTTGTATCTCCTCCACTATCATACCAAGCAGCCTCGGAGGGACCCAGTGGTCTGTTGCTGTCTGAACTCGTTACTATCTCAAGCCTGACAACGTTAGATAGTGGAGGAATCTTTACGTCACCATTCACTATACCCTTCCAAACGACTTACAACCCTCACTCCTTCCCCTAACATACACCCCTACCACCCTTCCCCACACACACACCCCCAACCCCACCACTCCTTCCCCACACACACCCTTCCAACCCCAGGAACATTACCCACCACAGTTGATGTGAACCGCTAGCTTGTTTTCCTTCCATTGGCAAACACTGGCTTTCCATTTCCTGTGTGTTCACAGACAACACCATCTCTACCCTTCCCTCACTCCCTTACCTCCTCCACCCATTTGACTCTCTCTCTCTCTCTCTCTCTCTCTCTCTCTCTCTCTCTCTCTCTCTCTCTCTCTCTCACACACACACACACACACACACACACACACACACACACACACATCTAATGTATGCAGTTCCTCCCCTCCATACCTCTTTTCACTACTCTCGTTCACCGCCAGGTCGCTCCTCCACTACCCACATGGAGGAGGTAATCTGGCGGGTGTTTTCCCACCACAAACCCAGAACAGAAACTCCTTTTAACAAACACGAGAAAATGATCGACTGTGTTCCTTTAGGATAAAATGATCGACTGTATTCCTTTAGGATAAAAGACCAGCAAGGGCGACAATTCGCCATAAAACTATATATAATCTTACAGTAAACTACCATATACTATACAGCATCTCATACAATAATTACAATACAATACCTACAGTATCCTACACCACATACAATACACCCAGTTTCAGTGTATTCTAATATAAATCTCAAATGAGGCAGAGAACCAGCCTGATGTTGCCATGTGTAAGTTCGCCACAAGCCTCAGTCAGGAACAGTCATAAATACCTCGGCGTTCACTGCGGGTTATAATTTGAAGGCGACTTATCTCAGCTTAAACCTAACTGATTAGATGCCCTGAGACACCCTCCCTCCCTCCCTCCTAATGCTCGCTATATTAACTTTGATCATCCCCGCCCTCATTAATTAGGGAGATAATCCTCCCATCTATTGTTAAACATCGTTATGAACATTGGAGGTCAGCTATATATTATCTCTCCTCCCGCTGCCGTAAGTCTGCTGTGACCCCGCTCCTGGGAGAGCAGAATGTAAACAAGACATCCATGACCGTTCTTCATAACAATCCGGATTTCTGACCGACTCTCTGGTGGGGTGAACACGGATGGTTGCGTTCGTACGACTAATTCCTGGACTTGAGTAGTGTTAAGTCCGATGAAAGGATCGAGATGCACAGAGAAGACCTTTGAACCCGACGGTACGATCCTTAAATACGACGTCATGACCTTTAGGGTATTTTAGGTTGACCTTTGATGCGACCATTAAGGGTCAGGTTATATGTCACTCCATTATACCAAACGATCGTATCGTCGTGTTCAAGGGTCGTACTATCGTTCTCATTGGTCGTACAGTCGTATTCAAGTCATATTTTCGTGCTCAAGGGGGGTCAAACAAATAACAACAGACAACCAAACAGACTTCCACTCTACACGACTCAAGACAACGACACCCAAGACGACCTGTGTATTACATTGCTCCTGGGCCAGGCTCGTCGTCGCTGGGCCCACGACCATCTTGGGGCGCGGCAGCTATGATGTTGTTGATGGTCTAATCTCGGCCGGATGTCTTGCCATAAACAGTGTCTCGACCCTGAGCTTCGACTCGACTCTCAAGAGCTTCATACAGCCGTGAACTCTGGCCTCATACGGAACCAGAACTGGCTTAACACTGAGTCACACACCGGCTTCACATTGCTTCGAACACCAGCATTAAATGCTTCATAGAGCTTCGTATATAAGGATCCAAACAGTTATTTCGCAGATGACTTAATATTTGCAGCACGAGGCTTTGAACGATAGTTTCAGTGATTTCAGACACTGGATTCACGTCGATTCCAAGAACTGATATTTCGAAGCTCCGGAGAGTGGCTTAGCATATTCAAACACTTGCTTTCAATCAAATGAGCACTTCCTTCACTTGATTCTAAGTACTTTGTTTCTACTATACTACACAAACTTTCTTCACAGGGCTCCCGACGCTCCCTCCACATTCCCTCAAACACTTCACATCAATATCTTTCTTCCTAGTGACTCGAACTTTTGCTTCCCTTAACTTCAAATTCCCAACGTGCAAACAGCTCTCAGAGAGAAAGACAGACGGAAAGACAGACACAAGGAAAGGAAAGAGAAAAGAGAAAGAATGAAAGGCAAATATGAATAGAATTTTCACGACATTACACAATCGAAGGCCACGTTCAAATATCTATGAGATAAACAGAACTTCTTGAATACTGTTGAATGGAAATCTTTCAATTCAATTCGAATTCTATTATATATAAGCGCATAGAAATCATAAGTTTGAAAACTTCTTAATACTCTCTCTCTCTCATAAAAGAAAAAAACAACATCTAACTATAGACTCTTTCTTCACAAGATGGATGTCTTCACGAAATGGATCTGATACTTTTCAGAGAGTTGGAGAAAGAGCATCAGCCAGTCCGATCAACAGGCGGCCGAACCCTTATCCCGACTGTCTCATATTTCTCGGCTGGCCGGGTCACTGGTGCCAACGTAAAGGGAACATTTCTGAGTTTCTCATTGATTTCCTTTAACCTATTTTCGGGAATGTGAGGTAGAAATCAGGTGCCAGTAATCCCACTGGCAACCATGGCTTCCCCAGAGAGGTAAGCAAGTCAGGTGTAGTCCTCAGTCTTATAGATGTGGCAATCTTGACAACCATTTTCGTCGGTGGCCCACGGCAAAACAACAGACAACGTGCAGCGTTGTGAGGGGGCGGGCAGCAGCGTTGTGAGGGACGGCGGTAGGGTTGTGAGGGGCGGTGGTGCCAGGGTTGTGAGGGACGGCGACAGGGTTGTGAGGGACGGCGGTAGGGTTGTGAGGGGGCGAGCAGCAGCAGCGTTGTGAGGGGGCGGGCAGCAGCGTTGTGAGGGACGGCGGTAGGATTGTGAGGGGGCGAGCAGCAGCAGCGTTGTGAGGGACGGCGGCAGGGTTGTGAGGGACGGCGACAGGGTTGTGAGGGGCGGCGGGAGGGTTGCGAGGGGCGGTGGTGGCAGAGTTGTGAGGGGCGGCGGGAGCAGCGTTGTGAGGGGCATCGGAAGGATCGACTCCTGAGTTCTGTTGACCTTAAAGAGTAATGGCCGACCTCCACGACCAACTCAAGGTCTTGCCGCGAGGAAAATTTATTGCCGAAATATGCAGTATATCAGAGAAGAAAATGGGAAAGGGATGTGAATGGCCGAGTCAGAGAAAGAGTGTCAACTGGAATGGCTTTATTGGAAGGTGGGACTTTATCTGGTAAGGCTGGGCTGGTGTTTATAGAAGAGAAGAGGAGTGTTGGGGAAGAGCCAAGGAATGGCAAGAGTGTTGGGAGAGAAACAGAGTATGGCAGGAGTGTTGGGGGAGAAACAGAGTATGGCAGGAGTGTTGGGGGAGAAAGCGGGTATGGCAGGAGTGTTGGGGAAGCCAAGGATTGGCAGAGATGCTGGGGATGACCCCAAGGAATAGCAGGAGTGTTGGGGGAGAGAGACGGGGTGACAGAAGCGTCGTAGGAGAACCAGGGATGGCGCCAGGAGTGGCTGCGTAAGAGTATAAGATGAAATGGTGTGAAAGAGTTAAGGTGATAGATTCTGGAAGTAGTCTGGACCAACACCGTTAAGACTGGAGGGATTTAAGACTGACAATCCTGATACTGTGTTGGTACTGAGCGTTAAGACGGAGGAAGGGATCTGGGGTGTGTCAGGCCTGGAAAAAGATGGATTATATTGAGGAATTGAAAGGATGAGATAAATGACCCTGAGAATCTTTACACGAAAGTTTTCTTACTATTAATGTGTTCCTCACCTCCTCCTCTCTCTCTCTCTCTCTCTCTCTCTCTCTCTCTCTCTCTCTCTCTCTCTCTCTCTCTCTCTCTCTCTTACCCTTATTTCCCCTCTTCTTATCTTATTCTAACTCTTCCTTTTTTGCTTTTCATTTCTCTCTCCCATATGTACTCTCTAAATCTCTCTAGTTCCTTTATTTTCTTGGTTTCACCCCTTATTCCCCATTCTCCATTTCCCCTCCTTCCTCATTTATTTCCCCTGCCTCTGACCGTTTTCCTTGCAATCTGCCTAACATTATCTATCACTCACTCAGTTCTCCTTTGTCTGTCCTTCATTCAATTGCCCATTCCCATCTATCCATCTCTCCCCATCGCTTCTAACTCCCTCTCCCTTTTGCAGTTCCCCTCCCTTTACCCTTCCTTTCCCCTCCCTCTCCCGTGTTCAAACCATCTCACGTAGACCTTTAATCACAGGCTCACGTCTGTTTACCAAAGACATTTCTATAAATCTCAGACATCTGAAGCCAGGAATGAAATCTCCTTTTCCCCTCCTGTTGAAGCGAGTCTCCAGCCTCCCCTCTTGTCCTCAAGCCTTCACGATAAAGAAAAGAGGATTTGATCCATCTCCATATAGCCTCTGAGGCGTAAGATACATTCCCTCCACATTCCATCACCTTTTCCATCTTGATGTCACTCTCGCCTCTCTTGGAGGACTGCATCTTGGAATTTCGTCTCTTTGATCTCTGGTATAATTCTCCATTTTGGTGATGCATCTATGTTTTAATGCTCAGTCACTAAGGGTCTCCATCTACCTACTCCATCTTCGTAACGGGGTCTCCATCATCAACCCTTATCTATGGGTCCTCCATCTACGTCTCCATCTCGATGTTTGGACTCTCAAGCTGGTTCCTCCGCTTCGCTAATGGACCCTCTGGCTTCCATCTCAGTGAGTGACCTACACCCTAGGCCCCGTGGTCCTCCATCTCGATGACAGGTCTTCCATCTTGGTCCTCCATCTCGGTGACAGAGTGACCCATCTATCCCTGGCGACGGGGAGTCTCCGGGACCACCATTTACTCCGTCAATTTCCCTCACTCATTTTCATCATTAATTTTCCCCTCATCTATTTCCTCCCATCAGGCGGCGGGCCGAAGTAGGACATTTTTCAACCTCGGTTCCTGTCTCCTGACACTTATAAAAGAGTGAGAGTTAAGGCCTGGATTATGAGCTCAGATCTAGTCATGAAATGGTTCCAGTATTTCGTTCATTCAATCATTCATTCATTCATTGACATAGTCCATTTCTTTCTTCTTTTTTTCCCCAAAAAAACCTAGAGACTCCATCATAAAAGTATGAAAAACACTGGAACACTGTGGAGTTGGTGACTGAAGTCGTGTTAAAAGTAAGTTTTCCACAAACTCAAAAGACAGTGTTGAGAAACCAGGGGCAAGATGGCCCTCTCAAGTGTCGCCCAAATGTGGAGTGACAGTCGTGTTTATGCTGTGTTCTCTCGTGTACATTCCTTCGAGTTATTGTCATTGGAAGCAGAAGAAAAACATTGGATGGTGAAGCTGTGTTATGAGCAGTTAGGAAGCAAGATCCAGTCACAGGGTTTCGGATGGATAATCTTGATGCAAAGACCGGACTCGACTCCTGGGCTTGTGGACAAAGGCGCTGGAACGCAATGGCTGAATCATGGAACTGGAGACAAATTTCCTGGAATGCCACATTATGGAAAGGTGAAGTCTGATCCTGGAATTCTTAAAAATACGACCTGTAAATAAGACTGGTCGGCCTACAATGTGTACAACACCTGGTTACCAATTAGGTCTTTCATGGATGTATTACTCCGCCTCCTGCTTCCAGTAGCGATAGAAAATGGGTCTTTTGAACTGGAGGATGAACCATGTAGTTCCAGACTTAAGAAGAATGGCTCTTCCATCTGCTCTTGCTTCTTGACCATGATGATGCTTCTTGTGTTCTTATTGTTGTTGCTGATGGTTTTGTTTTCCTCACCCCTGTTGTTACTTCTGTTGTTGTTGTTGTTGTTGTTGTTGTTGTTGTTGTTGTTGTTGGTACAGCTGTTGTTACGTCCTTACACTAAGGACTCAAACTCCTCACTCCTACACTTGATTAGATTTAATGACCAGCTATGGAATCTCTATCGATAATATGATCTCTCTCTCTCTCTCTCTCTCTCTCTCTCTCTCTCTCTCTCTCTCTCTCTCTCTCTCTCTCTCTCTCTCTTCTATTCTGTTCCTCCCGTTCTCCCTTTCTTTCTTGCCTCTCCCTAAATATTCCTGCTTCTGGCCCCACATTTCATATTCATAAGTAAAATCAGAACAATAATGGATAAACAGTGGAGTGAATATTTCATTAGCAGGCAGCAGTAAGCGGGGAGACACTGTTACGTCTGGGATGTTTCTGAGTTTGTCGAAGACTTGACGTTGTAGCAGAGAATATTAGCCGTCCGGCTGGTTCCAGGAATATGTCGCTGACACCATTTAATATTGACATTGTTCTGGTATTTTTTTTTCTTTCGTCTTTTTTCTCTCTCGTTGTCTTTTTCATCCTGTTTTATGAACTGGAATTGTGTATGGTGACTATATGGAAGAAAAAAACATGAAGTTTAGATGAAAGAATAGTGAAATAGAAGAAGAAGAAGAAGAAGAAGAAGAAGAAGAAGAAGAAGAAGAAGAAGAAGAAGATAAAAAGAAGCGAAAAATAAAGTAAAATGAAGCATCTAAAATCAAGCACGACTCCCAAAGCAACTGCTAATACCACTAATAGCAACGACAGTAAATGATCTTAGCAGTTGATGATCATGATAACCAAACCTGTTGTCAGTTTAACACGCGAGTTATCCCTCCGCCAAGATCACTCACACTCGACCTCCAGGGTGCAGCGCCCCGTCACATCCCCGTCACAGTGACGCAGGATATAGCCAAGGGTTACTGACTGTCACATTCTGGCTCCCTCCAGGTCACCAGGGGAGCCTCACCAAACTCAGCATAACTTTACACGACACACTGACTTTCCAAACAACAAACTAAACGTGGACTCACGGACCACCAGCTACCTACATTAACTCCTCCTCTAACTCTCCACACTACAACGAACCTCCGGGTCTTCTTCCTCCGTCATTAACCCTCCGAGGACCCAACGAAGACCAAGTTATTATCAGGCTGACTCTCTACACAGACCTGAGAGGCGCCAACTCAACCTACAGTAACTCTACATTGCTCTTTGGTCTTCACTGGTCCTCTCACGCTAACTCTCCCCTGCTGCCCGCGTGGAATTCCCACCTAACTCTACGGACTCTCCAGCCTCTTCCCATCACCTAATGCCGTGCTTATCATAGGGTCCATTAACTCAAAGCAGTTCGGCTCAGCACACGGCCAATTTGGCGGGTCGAGTCGGTATAATGTCGTACTGCTGGCACTGGTCGGGGGTTGGGTAGGAGGGGAGAAGGTCCCAGTCCTCAGCTGGTGGGGAGATGGTGGAGGGTGAGGGAAGGAGGAGATAGGGAGGGAGGATAGCAGTGGTGATGCTCAAGGATGATGGTTAAGAGAGGGTGGTTGGTTGTAGGAGTGGTGATGGTGTGAATATGTCGGTCGTTGTGGCAACCGTGATGGTGGATTTTTTCTTCCTATCTTCATTGTTCTAACGGTAATACAGCAGCAGCAGCAGCAGCAGCAGCAGTAGCAGCAGCAGCAGTAGTAGTAGTAGTAATGATAATAATAATAACAGTAGTAGTTATAGCAGTGGTAGTAGTAGTAGAAGTAATTATAAGAAAACAGCAGTAGTTGCAGATTTAGGGCCAAGAGCATGAAGGCAACAGTGGCAGTGGCTGCAGCTGGCACAGCTCTGGAAGACAAACAACAATAGTAAACACAGTTCTAAGCAGAAACTTAGCAGCTGTTCTCTGCAGAAACTTAGCAGCTGTTCTCTGCAGAAAGTTAGCAGCTGTAGCAGGTAGTAAGACTACAGGCAATGGACTACAAGCACTATCTTATACTACTACTACTACTACGACACTACAACTGTTATCATTACTACATCAGCTGGATGGAAACCTAAATGAAGAAGACAGAAAGAACTTCGATACAATACCGCTAAAGACGGGACATGAACACGCTAAGCTGAGATGGTTGGGACGTCTGGAGAGAATGGATTAAAAGAGCAAATCTCTCGAATAGCATTGCCTGGGTACCGTCTAGTTGAGGACCAGCAGGCAGTCTAGAGAGAGATGGAGAAAAGACACTTAGGATATCTTTATGAAGTATAAATATATATATATATATATATATATATATAGGTTTTCCTCCGGCCCAACACCCCAATCCTGGGCCAGCAGGCTTCACCAGCCCTCCACCATCTGTTGCTGTCGATATTAACTTTGCTGCTTGTTGCTCTTACTGATATTTCTCTCTCTCTCTCTCTCTCTCTCTCTCTCTCTCTCTCTCTCTCTCTCTCTCTCTCTCTCTCTCTCTCCCTCCTCCACATCATCTCCCGCCTTCTCTCGCTCTTTCCTCTTAACTCCTGCCCTCCTCCTCCTCACCGCTCATCACCCTCCGCCCCTCCTCTCTCTCTCTCTCTCTCTCTCTCTCTCTCTCTCTCTCTCTCTCTCTCTCTCTCTCTCTCCCCGGCCCGCCCCAAGAGCTGGCCAATATGAGCAATGGCACAACCCCTCCCCAGGGAAGCCTCGGTAATGAAAACAGCTGAGCGGCGGAACACGGAAGAGTTACCAGGTTTTCTTGTCGCCTTTCTTTTCCCACTGAGCTGGTCAGGTTTTTCCTGACCCTTTAAGCATCTCTTCCTCACTATCTTTATCTTTGCTGTAACTTCTTCTCTCTCCATTTTCGGGCGTGATTCCTTCATTTTTTTTTTCGACTAGTTTAGAGATGCGAGTAGAGAGTATGTATTTCAGGCTATTTTCTGTTTTTCTCGATCCATTAATTGACAAGAAAATATCGGATAATATCTCTCACGGGGACTGACTTTATTACTGTTCGTGTTACTAATTACCCAGGTGGTATAATTAGGGAAATAAATCAGTAATATCACAAGTGAGGTATTCATTGCTCTGCCTTCTGAGATAAGAGTTACTGGTTGAATGATCGTGATCACAATAGGTCAGATTTCCTTTTGACTTAAACACGGGTGTATCTCACACAACATACATACATACATACATACATACATATATACATATATACATACATACATACATACATACATAAATACATATATAAATACATACATACATATATCCATACATGTAAGATGTGCATATGTATACACTTACAAAATGCATAATAATGTCACCATTATCAATGTATATAGATACAGGGAAACATAAAAAGTACAGACACATACATGCATCATAGGAAGTACACAGCTGAGGGGTGAAGAAGGGGCAAGTCTACCCTTTCTCTCCTGAAGGCCAGGGTGAAAGTGGCGTCCTCTTCCTTCCCATAGTGGTACACCCCCTTCCTATATCCAGGCCCTTTCTCCCTTGGTGATCACTCTCAGGGTGCGATATATCAGGGTG
The DNA here is from genome assembly GCF_036320965.1 of Panulirus ornatus. Taxonomy (NCBI): domain Eukaryota; kingdom Metazoa; phylum Arthropoda; class Malacostraca; order Decapoda; family Palinuridae; genus Panulirus; species Panulirus ornatus. The sequence continues at coordinate 9,520,033 of NC_092265.1, read as the reverse complement.
AAGCCTCCCCCTCCCTATCTGTAGTTATGTATCGTCCCTGCTCTCCCTGCTCTCCCTTGGTGACCCATCTCAGGGCCGAGAGGTTAGGGCGATACGTGTTTTATGGGAGACATATATGTTTTCTTTTTTTTTTCTCTCGGATATCGTGATTTATATTCAGGTCTAAATGTAAGAAGAAAACACACTAATGTTCACTGCCAAGACAGCGGATGGTTACAGAAGAGAAGGAGAGGTTACAGTGGCATACAGCAAGGCAAAATAAAGATAAATAGGACTACATTAGGATACCACAAGGTACAAAAGAGCACTGTAACACTGCTCATACAAGAGGAGAGTCAGATACAGCAAGTTACAACAGAATACAATAAGGTTCAGTAGAGCACTGCTAGTAAAAATAGGGCATAGTTAGATACAGCAACCTACAACGCGATACAGCAAGATACCACAAGGACAGTAGGGTACAGACACATACCCCAGGCCACAGGAGGGTACAGCAAGATAGATAAAGCTACATACAGCATGATCACAGTAAGACAAGAACGGAGCCTGGCACAATGTGGCTGGTGAAGACCTCCCAGTGGTGCCACCAAACTCCAGGGACATCTGGCGGGATAATAACAGTCGTAACGCACCAAGAACCATCTCCCGGTGAAAACAGATTCTTGTGGATAACCTGCCTTATGTACAGTGTCATTACGGAGCTGTTAGATAAAGATATCTCTTTCTGTCTCTCATTTTCTCCTCTATGTTGTGGCTCATCCCTCCCAGACACCTTGCGCATTGTCCTTTTATCTCCCATCGCCTTTCGTCATCTCTCTCTCTCTCTCTCTCTCTCTCTCTCTCTCTCTCTCTCTCTCTCTCTGTCCTTATCTTACTCTACGTCTCTGTCTTTATCTGTTTTTCTCTCTCGTTTCTTTCTACCCATCTCCCATTACCTCCACCTCCATCTGTCTTTCTTACCTCCCTCCCTACCTTTCTTTGCCCATTCTCTCTCTCTCTCTCTCTCTCTCTCTCTCTCTCTCTCTCTCTCTCTCTCTCTCTCTCTCTCCTGTCTCTGACGTTGTCTGCACTGGCTAATGGGCAGCTTGGTCTGGGGAATTGTTATGATAATGTCTCGTCTTACCAGATGGTGAAGGTGGGGGAAGAGCTGGGCCAGAAGAGGAGGGATAGATGAGTGTGTGTGTGTGTGTGTGTGTGTGTGTGGGGGGGGGGGGGGGGGGGAGAGAGAGAGTACCGCGGGTGGCGATGATCGGTGGAAGGGACGCGGGTACAAAACGATGGAAGAGATAGAGGAGAAGGAGGAGGAAGACGAGGAGTAAGGATGGAAAAAGAAAAGGAATGAAGGTGGAGAGGGTGTTGAAAAGTTGGATAGACGGAGAGGATAAGAATAACGAAGATGTAACGAATGAGGAGACGAAAATGGAGAGGAAAAGGGGAAAATGAAAAGAAGGTGAAAACAAGGCGAGAGAAAGGTGAGAGAACTGGGAAAGAAAAGTGCTGAAAGGGAGGAAAAAAAAAAGACTGATCTGGAAGGGAGAAAAGAAAGGGGTTGGGGGTAGGTAAGGGAAGGCGGGGTGATATAGATGAAAGAGAAAAGGATAGGAAGGAAAGAGAGAAGGATAGGGTAAGGAAAGTGGGAATATGTGAGGGAAGAGGTTATGAGGTAAGTGAAGATGGGTAATAGGGATGGGAGGAGAGAGAATAGGGTAAGGTTATGCAAAGTAGATGACGTAGTCATAAACACATTGACACCCTCGACCATCACGGATCATAAGGGTTGTGAGTGAGCCCAGGATCTTCCTGGTGAGGCGAAGAATGGCAGAAATGAGGGGCAAGTTACCCCATGTAATTCATTTGTCATATACTTCCTGGTATATTTCACACAACACACACACACACACACACACACACTAAAGTTAATATGTATCATCACAGTGGAAGACACTATAGCCCTAACAACATAAGATGGAATGGGGAAGAAGTCTTGATAAACATCGCAATGTCTGGAATAAGGCGTAAGCAGACTGCTTCTACACGCCCTCACCCATATAAGGGTCCTGATAAGTTTCTCCCTTTGTGTTGGAGAAGTGAGCACACAAGCTTGAAAAGCCGCCTGAAATATTCAAGACATCGCTGGAGGAAAGTAGAGTGCCACGGGAGTAGAAAAGGACACACGTCGTACCAATCTTTAAGAAAGGAGACCGAGAGGCTGGGGCTGTCACTACAAACCAGTGTCTTTGACGAGTGTGGTCTGTAAACGACAGATGATCAGAAGGCGAGTGGATGACTCCTTGTCTTATGGTGAATGAGATTAAAGTGAAAGAAAAGAGGGTATGCTGTTAAGTGGTGACAGGAAATGCAGGACATTTAAAAGAAAGAACAAAGAGAGAGAGAGAGAGAGAGAGAGAGAGAGAGAGAGAGAGAGAGAGAGAGAGAGAGAGAGAGAGAGAGAGAGAGAGAGAGACATAGAACCCTTGTGAACAGACATGGGGAGCTGAGAGCCCAAGGGAACGACGCAAGAGAACCGTGATTTCTATTTCAGGCGATAACTTTGCATTTAATATCCGGCAGGGATGGGGAGGAGCTGGGGCGAGGGCGAGAGGCGTGGGGAGGAGCTAGAGAGAGGCTAAGGGGTAGGTAGGGAACAGGAGGGTAGGAGGTAGGGAGAAAGGGCTGGGGAGAAGGACCCCTCACATCTCACAGTCTCCTCCGGTGTAGATGTCTACGACCGGAGGTCTACATGGACCTGCTCGGGACTACGATGCTCAGGTCGTGTCGCAAATTGAATTCGCTGACGTAACCAGGACGTGTGTCTAGTGCTAGGTCGTCTAGTTGGCGTGTAAGACACATATTTTAGAGTATCATACGACCTAGGAATACTGGTCTGAAATTCAACGGTCCAGTCGAAATATTTTTCGACTCACTTACGAACGTAACTCAAAGCGAAACTTAACTCCCAGCGAACGTAACTCAAAGCGAATGGAACTCACCCAGCGAACGCAGCTCCCCGGCGTAATTCCTGCTTTAATATTCTTTTTAAAGCATGTGTCTTTCACTCGAAACAAAGGCACGTGAACAAAAGGGGGGATGACACACCATCGTCACAAAATCTTGTCTTTACATGTAACAGCATGACGACTCAGGACCTCAGCTGCGGTTTCCCAGTAACAACGTGACGCCTGAGCTTGGACTGTGTAGCAAATGTGGACATCAAAAGACCAGAGAGGAAACCTGACGCTGAGAAATGATAAGCGTGGAAACTTACTCACAGACAACGACAAAATCTATGGGGAATACGAAGTGGGAAATGGAGGTGTATGTAAAACCACCCCAGAACACACGCATCGAAAATAAGATATGTATTGTTTCTTCCCAAAGACGGATGTTTAAAGCTAACGACACTGCTAGCTTGTTCCTTTCAAAATGAACAGATATCAAAACATTAATAGAATTTCCACAAGGAAACAACGATGGCCAAAAGCCGTTGACAAATTTCCATAAATCAATTAAACAAAATTAAATACATATAAGGTGCTCCAAACAGCCGTGAAATGACCAATTTATAATTCCCGAGGAGAATCCCATAACAGTCAAAACCCTTGATTGCAACGGTACGACCCATGAATACGACAGTACGACCCTTTGAGTACGACGGTACGACCCTTTGAGTACGGCGGTACGACCCTTGAGTACGACAGTATGACCCTTTGAGCACGACGAAACGACCCTTGAGTATGACGGTACGACCCTTGAGTACGATCATACGGCCCTTAAGTATGATAACCTGGTCTTAGACCTTTCATAAATATGTCAGGTCAAAGGTCACATCGTCATGCTCCAGGAGTCGTTCCGCTGTGCTCAGTGGTCGTATGTAAGTACTCAAAGGTCGCCCCCATCGTGTGCCAAGGACCATTAGCAGTCCTAACAACCCAAGGAGCACATCAGAGCCAAGAATACCCAGACGCCAGGTAGGAAAGTCGTAGGAAACCCAGAACCTAACCTGTAACTGGAATCCGTAGCTGACTGTGGATGAAAGAGAGACTTGTGAGAGTTCCTATCTCTTCCCCTTCGTCGATAGAAGGGTAGCTGCAAATCCTTCATCATTAAGTCTGGAAAAAAAGAGATCCTTAGGAACCAGGAGGATTTAAGAACCTCTGCAGGACTCCATGGCTGGTGGTATCCCGATGCTAGAGGGAGCAAGGACCCGCCACAGGACCCCACAGTCAGACGGAACTCGCCACAGGACTCCACAGCCAGACAGGAGCCGCTGCAGGTCTCCACAGACAGACAGGAGCCGCCACAGGACTCCCACAGACAGGACATCCGCCTGAGGACCCTCTGGGGAGGAGAAGCAGTGGTGACGTAATGAAAAGTTGTGTGTCGCCGGCCGGCCGGGATCAATGGTCGAGCAGGACCTAAGTGAATTAGCGCCGAAGTAATCACGTCAGGACAGTGGTAGGAGCACACTGCACGGGTGTCGCCCTTGGCGGGGGCAGGAGAGAGAGAGAGTTGGAGGAGGTGGGTCTTGAGTGTCGTCGGGCGGGAGAAGGGCCACATCGTGGTCGGGTTGAACACGCTGCTGTATACCAAACCACTTCCTCTTCGCCACGGAGAACAACGCTACCTTGATACCACGCTGCTGCTGCTGCTGCAAATCAAACGTCTTCAGTCAGTAGTGACGGAAGATGATCTGTGTTAACACAGGCGAGGATGGCCAACGGTAAGGTTGACAACATCTTTGTGGAGGAGGAGTCCATTATGAACATACTGCAACGTTTCGCTCTTAGTGGGTTTTGTCAAGCTACTGACGGACCACACCAGGACACCGGGTTGTATACCCAGACGCTGCAGGAGGAAGAGGGAGGGAGGGAGGGAGGGAAGGAGAAGATGCAGATGGCCAGTGGAAGCCAGATCTCCTCCTTTGCCTGCACCTCTCTCCTTCCTTGCTATGGTGCATTCACTGTGATTCACTATTTACACGCCAGCTCCTCCTTGTTTACTGGGTTATTTATCTATTTGTTTACATCGCCCTCCGACCTGTTCTCCCTTTTTTTGATCTTTGTCTCTTATCGTTTTGCCTCCCATAATCCCACCTCGCCGTTATGTTTAGTTCCAAAAAAGATTTCTACACCTCTTCCTCTTACTTCGTTTACTCCGGGTTCATTCAAACTTCAAATCCATTACTTTCTATCAAAGTTACTGTTATCAAAACTGTACCTAATTTTGCTCCTTCATCTCACTTTCTTTCTCACAGAACATACGCTCATCGTCAAGTCCAAATGTTAACACAAGTTTGTATCTTCCCACCTCTTGTGTTTCTCTCTCTCGTACTGATATTTAGTCTACACAAACCACTGACTGTCTACTGTATGGCTTGGTATGGTATGATATGGTCTGAGCTGTCCTGGTCTCTCCTAGTCTGGTCTGGGCTGGTCTGGTCTCTCTCCTGGTCTGGTCTGGTCTGGTCTGGTCTGGTCTGGTCTGGTCTGGTCTCTCTCCTGGTCTGGTCTGGTCTGGTCTCTCTCCTGGTCTGGTCTGGTCTGGCTGGCCTCGCCTGTCCTGGCCGGGCCGGGTGGGCCGGGTGGGCCGGGCTAGGCCGCCTCGCCCTAACAAGATCACCAATCAACAGGCTGCAGCAACTCTCCCTGAGGACTTGTACCTGTGTGTGTGTGTGTGTGTGTGTGTGTGTGTGCGGCTGTGTACCTGGGTGTTGTGTGCGTGTGTGGCTGTACACCTGGGTGTTGTGTGAGGGTGTGGCCAGGTCATACCAACAAACTAAGGATGAAGCTGTTCAGAAGAAAACATAAAGAAGTACAATTTCATGTTGATGATACGGAAAGCTCAGGTGATGGGGCCCCTCGAGTGCAGGACTCCCTCCCTGTACAGTACACACACACACACACACACACACACACACACACACACACGCAGGAATTCTGCCGAGGTGACGAGCGCTTCCCTGGGGAATGCTGGGAGGATCTGGGGCCAAAGTTAGGTGAGTTGTGGAGGAGGCGAGGAAAACAGGAAGACCAAAATTGGGCGAGAAGAAACAAATGTGGCGACGCCCCGGGGAGCAGAGCCCCGGGGAGCAAAGCCCTGGGGGGTAGAGCCCAGGGGAGCAGAGCCCCGGGAGGGTAGAGCCCCGGGGAGTTGAGCCCCGGGGGGTAGAGCGCTGGGGAGTAGGGCCCCGGGGAGCAGCGCCGCGGGGAGTAGCGCCCCGGGGAGCAGAGCCCAGGGGAGTAGCGCCCCCGGCAAGTAGCGCCCCCGGCAAGTAGCAAATGGTTCAATAAATGCTTGGGTAAGTAGAGGAGAGGAGGGGCGGAGGCCTAACGAAAACGGGAAGTCTGGGCTACTAAAATATAAGTTGCTGTCAGAAGATGATTCCATATTAGTGTAATTAGTTTTTGCCAAACTGTATTTACATAACGTAAAATTCAAACAGCTTTCAAAAGTACGAGTATAAAATTGACAGAGAATCTGATGCAGACGCTTCCTGAACAAATAAGAGGCTGGGAAAACGTTAGGAAAGTTTGAGGAGTCGTTAAAGAGTCCGATTACCCGAGGAAACGACGCCAGAGGGAGCATAAAACAAAGTGGCGTAGAAAACGGATGTAGGGGGAGGGGGAGGGGTGACCCCCGCGCAAGAGAAAGGAGGAAGCCTGGAAGGAAAACCTGGCGCGAAATAGTCATGTGAAGGAGGAGGCGATAGAAAAGAAGAGAAGGATGAATAACGGGGTCAATAACGAGACACCGAAAGCAGAACACAGGACAACCACAGCAGGAGAGTGAGTACGGTTAGGACACAGGATACTCGGACACACAGCAGAAGAGTAGGACACAAGACACATGAAGACACAGCAGTAAGGTGGGAGAGGGCAGGACCCCATGATACATAAGGACACAGCAGAAGGGGTGAGGGCAGGACACATAGGACATACTAGGACATAGAGGAAGCGGTGTGAGGGCAGGACACACGGAGACACATCCAAAGAGAAATAATGCGAGGCGTAGTCGCCTGGCTGGCGACCATGACCGGATTAATGGGTCAGGAGCTGGAACAGCAGTAAACATGGATCACTGTCGTATCATCGGAGGTGATTCAGCAAAAGCTGTACATTTGGGCCACGTGACGCCCCCTTTGTTCTCTCTCTCTCTCTCTCTCTCTCTCTCTCTCTCTCTCTCTCTCTCTCTCTCTCTCTCTCTCTCTCTCTATCCCCCCTCACCAACATGCCCTTCCTACCTACCTACGGGTTCTCGTCACTGTGGCTACACTCCTACAGGCAAGATGAGGAAGTGCCCCCCTTTCAACCATCCATATCCTACACCGTAACCCAATCCCCCCTACAGGCGGGACGAAGGTATCGAACACCTCTTCCTTCCACGTCGGTTTGGTCAATAAACTCTCTAACGTCAAATCCTCGATCTTCATCAGGGAGGGAATCGACGACGACACACAGCGTCTTGATCATCAGTGACCCTCCCAGCCTACCGAGGGCATGGAGCGGAACTTACCAATTGGTCACAGGTCTCACTGGGGCGTCAAGAACACTCGTGGGAGGAGGAGGGAGGGAGCAAGTGAATCCCCGGACGCTTCATGAGGGAAACCTACGGACGGATCCGGCCAGCCAGCCTCCTCCTCCTCCTCCTCCTACCGCGGCCGCTGCAGCCAACCCACACTCAGAGGAAGGAACGATACAGCGCTCCCCTCCTGTATGTTCACGTAAATAATAATAAACAGGAACGGTAAGGAAACACACACACACACACACACACACACACACACACACACACACACACACACACACACAGAGGAGGCACAAAGGAGGTGCCTCCTCCTCCTGCCCCTCTTCTTCCTCCTCCTCCTCCTCCTCCGCTTGCCCCTCTTCCTCCTCCTCTTCCTCCTCCTCCACCTCCTTCTCCTCCTCCTCCTCCTAACAACACTCACATTTTCCATCACTTTTAATGAGAATATTCTGAAGGTCTTCGCGCCGCAGTCATCACGATGTGTAAGAGTATAATAATAGTCTTATTAACCTGTCTTTAATGATCCATTACTCCGGTTGTAATATGTTTATTGTCTCCAGAACGCATGACAAAGAATATATATACATACACACACACACAGTTGAGTCAGTTGTTGTTCGCTGATGATACAGCGCTGGTGGCTGATTCATGTGAGAAACTGCAGAAGCTGGTGACTGAGTTTGGTAAAGTGTGTGGAAGAAGAAAGTTGAGAGTAAATGTGAATAAGAGCAAGGTTATTAGGTACAGTAGGGGTGAGGGTCAAGTCAATTGGGAGGTGAGTTTGAATGGAGAAAAACTGGAGGAAGTGAAGTGTTTTAGATATCTGGGAGTGGATCTGTCAGCGGATGGAACCATGGAAGCGGAAGTGGATCATAGGGTGGGGGAGGGGGCGAAAATTTTGGGAGCCTTGAAAAATGTGTGGAAGTCGAGAACATTATCTCGGAAAGCAAAAATGGGTATGTTTGAGGGAATAGTGGTTCCAACAATGTTGTATGGTTGCGAGGCGTGGGCTATGGATAGAGATGTGCGCAGGAGGATGGATGTGCTGGAAATGAGATGTTTGAGGACAATGTGTGGTGTGAGGTGGTTTGATCGAGTAAGTAACGTAAGGGTAAGAGAGATGTGTGGAAATAAAAAGAGCGTGGTTGAGAGAGCAGAAGAGGGTGTTTTGAAATGGTTTGGGCACATGGAGAGAATGAGTGAGGAGAGATTGACCAAGAGGATATATGTGTCGGAGGTGGAGGGAACGAGGAGAAGAGGGAGACCAAATTGGAGGTGGAAAGATGGAGTGAAAAAGATTTTGTGTGATCGGGGCCTGAACATGCAGGAGGGTGAAAGGAGGGCAAGAAATAGAATGAATTGGAGTCATGTGGTATACAGGGGTTGACGTGCTGTCAGTGGATTGAAGCAAGGCATGTGAAGCGTCTGGGGTAAATCATGGAAAGCTGTGTAGGTATGTATATTTGCGTGTGTGGACGTGTGTATGTACATGTGTATGGGGGGGGGGGGGGTTGGGCCATTTCTTTCGTCTGTTTCCTTGCGCTACCTCGCAAACGCGGGAGACAGCGACAAAGTATAAAAAAAAAAAAAAAAAAATATATATATATATATATATATATATATATATATATATATATATATATATATATATATATATATACGTTGAAATGTATAGTTATGTATATGTGCGTGTGTGGGCGTTTATGTATATACATGTGTATGTATATACACGTGTATGTGGGTGGGTTGGGCCATTCCTTCGTCCGTTTCCTTGCGCTACCTCGCTAACGCGGGAGACGGCGATTAAGTACTAAAGTATAGGATGGAGGTATTGTATGTAAGCCGATGTTCTACATACATGATGCCCTCCTTTTTACTATAGATTCGTGTCTGTCATCACCCGTCACTGCTCAACCGTCAGGGCCCACCCGTCACTCTTCATCTGTCACCGCGCTAACATCCATTACTCTTCTACCGTCATTTTTTCACCTGTCCCATATCACCCTTCACTGTCCATCCGACCCTTTCTCCCGTCAATCAAGTTTTGTAGAGAGTTCCGTACTCGCAGTGCCCCATCCCCTGAAGTCTGTATACTATCACACAAGTGTTAGAATAGTTTCATCATTCAATTCATTCCATTCATCCGCTAAAAAAAAAAAAAAAGAAAATGCTACTTTTATATCTTTTCTAACAAGTTTTTCACTTAATTTCATGTTTTGGCTTCTGGTCGTTCTGCCTCGACATCTGTCGAAAAATTGCTGAATGTATACAGGGATGTGTGTGTGTGTGTGTGTGTGTGTGTGTGTGTGCCGGTCTGTCTGTCTAATATTTCATGACTGCTTCATATCAGCTTCCTTTCAGCTGTTACTGTCTGTCAGCCACAAAGAGCAACTGTCACAAAGATGCAGTAAGATACGAGCGTTAGACATGCCAGACAGGGAGATAAACAGATCAAGTTCCCAGCAGAGACCAAATCCTGTCCGCTGGTGACCGTCGAATCCGCTTTTCATTTAGGTCCAGCTCGGCTGTAAAGCCCGGCATCCCGCTAGTAACCGGCCCTAACACGGAAATAATGGCAGCTTACCCTCCCACTCTCCTAAATAAACCGGGGTCACTTGGAGCAGTTGGCGACGCTCACCCTCCAGGCCCCAAGGACACAAGGAGCAGTTGGCTGGCTAGGCTCACTCTATCACCCCCGTGGTTCCATCCGTTCTTATGTCCTTAAACACTAACATCCACTAGATTCTCCCCATTCAAACTCACATTCAAAGCACCCTGTCTCACCCCCTTCCTTTTCCATCTACAAACTCGGATACCAGCTTCTGGGGGTTTTCTGTCGCGTCTGCCACCAGACCTGTGTCATCTGTAAACAGCAACTGACTCATCACTTAGACCATCAGCCCTAAGCGTATTATATTTTAGACCCGTCCCTCTCTCTCCAAGAACTTCGCATTTACATCCCTCACCACTCCGTCTATGAGCAGATCAAACAGCCATGGTGACATTACACATCCTTGGTGCAGACCCATCTTCCCTCAGAACTATTCACCCTCCTCTGACCTTACTCGTACACTCGCATAACTCTCCCGATAAAAACCTACTCACCACATCTAGTAAACAAGATGCTTTTTATTCCTTTTTCTGTTCTCAGTTTATCGTGAACCTAGAAGTGTAGCAATGTCGAGCAGCGTGGAAGGACATAAGACACGACATCACTCTATCTTCCTTGCCAAATTGTATCATCAACACACTGACTTTACATACAAATGTTTGTTTTCTCAAGGGCCCTGCTGGATGGAGTGCATATTGTGTATATCAGGGCGAGTCTGACCTTGTATGAATGCCACTGATGAACGCTCATTATTACCAATATACACACTGCTCATCTAAGGCCCCCCAGACATTTACATGAAAATGGTCCACGTTATATTTGCATAGGAATGGTCGTGTGTGGCGCGCGATGATAAAGAATTTGTATGAGTGTTACGTGAAATGTCGGGTATTTGTATGTGACTGTAGAGAAACAGGAAAAAAAAAAATTCTACAGACTTCATTTGAACTTTCCCTTCACTTTAACTAAAGATCATAATGTGTAAGAGTCTTTGACATGCATACACACACGTGTCATGGCGGTACTTCTTAATACTGTGTTAAAAACTGATGTAAAAGATCATCATTCACACGACAATTTACTTAAGTGCATATAAACGCGCACCTTCATAGAACATACAAACCTCCAACAGCCAGGCTCGAACCCTAGCGAATAGCGCTCCCGCCTGTTGCACAAGGGGTCCTGGGTTCGATCCTGGCTGTTCGAGGTTTGTATGTAATACATATATATATATATATATATATATATATATATATATATATATATATATATATATATATATATATATATATACGCCATTTCCCGCGTTAGCGAGGTACCGTAAAGAACAAAGGACTGAGCCTTAGAGGGAATATCCTCAATTGGCCCTTTCTCTGTTCCTTCTTTTGGAAAATTAAAAATGAAAGGGGATGATTTCCAGGAGGTGACAATGGCGAAAATGATGCAACAGAGTCTTTTTGAACTGCCGCGCGCGCGCGCGCGTGTGTGTGTGTGTGTGTGTGTGCCTGACAGCTTTTGTTTCTTTATAGATTTGAGTGTAGAAGATGAAGTACCCTGTGTATGTGTGTGTTTGTACTTTTGTACTGTGTGCTTCCGTATTTCTTTAAGCACGCGTATGAGTACATATATTGAATACATAATCACGGAAAAAATTCAGAACGACGAAACAAGGTATTTCGCATGTATACTGTATAGCGTTTCAATAATATCACGTTCATGGGAACTTATACAACAAGTTGTCTGGATTCACACAAAGCAGAATATAGTCAACACATAGCAAGCATCACCGCACAACCCGACGATGACCATAAACATGTTCTTGCCTGGCTACCCACATGCACCTCTCCATCTCCTCCAGCGAGGCTATCTCCACATACGGCTGCTCCAGCGGATGTTGTCGGAGGCTAAGACCTGCGTCCATTTGCAGTAGTTTCCTCCTGCGCCTCTTACTCAAGGTCTCGAACTCGTCCCCGAAGATGAGGAACGAAGCGACGAAAAGCGTGACCACCAGAGCCACGCTGCAGGCGACGATGAAGGAGACATAACCATAGGAGGGTGTTTGTCCCTGCCCCTCCAGTGCCTCCCTCTCGAGACGCCGCAGCACGTCCTCGAACTCTTCCAGCTACCGAGTCTCTCTCAGAGACTTGGGAGCCACGGGTGACCTCGAAGAAGTGAAAGGGGTCGACGGAGCGTTCTCCAAGGAGTAGGAGAGGTTGGCGAAGACCTGCTCAGGGGACGGGAGGGCAGGCACACCATAGTCCTGGTGGTGGTCTTCCGCACGACCCACTGCCTCACATACCCCAAACACCAGACGAGAGACAAGAAAAGCAACAAACATCGCCATCTGCTAAATATCGAATTTCTTGATGCATAATCGACGGAAATCGATATCAAGGACGGCTGAGTGAACGCACCCAAAGAAGGATAAGTTCAGCTCATCTCGGACAGTTCCTTTCCACGAATCTCAACTCGGTAAGCTGCACTACAAAAACTGATACCCTTCCTCCCTTCCAGACTCCACAGCCCTACACATCTGCTATACACACACACACACACCCTCCTACCTCCTCTTCCTCTTCCTCCCCTCCACATACTCACACTGCACAGCCCTACACACCCACATACCTCGCCACCAGTTTAATCAAAGCACCAACTCCCTGTCGTCCCATAATGCATACAGTGTGCAGTTGTCAGCGCTCGGCCTTGTAATTGCACCAGTGGTGGCGGCAGCGGCGACGCTGATCTCACAGAGTTACGCATAGTTGACGCTCTCACTGGTCCAGCTGGCGGGCCTGGAGCCAGTAGATGAGGCAGGGGGAGAGAGAGGGAGAGGGAAAGAGAGAGGAAAAACAGACAGACAGACAAAGACGGAGAGACGACCAGTACCACAAAGCATGCAGGTTCTAACTGACTTTAGTTGATGCATGAATCTCTTCGTTTAGGAAGCAATAAATGTTGAAGAAAGGACGAGAACCTATTGGATTATTTTCCCAGGCCTGAAATTTTCTTAATCATTCTGTACGTCAGAGGGAACAAGAGAAAAAAATATTTCCCTCATCTTAGATTTACTTTGAAATGATAAATGGCCACTCCTGAATTTCCGCCTTCTTGACACGACCCAAAGCGAAAATTTTTTCGCTTAAAATGAACTTTACCGTAAGAAATCCCAACATCCTACAACATAGAATCCTTCATCCATGAATCCTCTTACCCTAGATATCCCTCATCTAAAATTCCTTCTCCCTACTTTCTTATTTTCCAGCCTTAAATCCCTCTCATCTAGAATTCCTTCACCTCACTCTCTCGTCAACTAACCTTAAATCCCCCTCATCTAGCATTCCTTCACCTCACTCTCTCGTCACCTAACCTTAAATCTTAAATCCCCCTCATCTAGAATTCCTTCACCTCACTCTCTCGTCACCTAACCTTAAATCCCCCTCATCTAGCATTCCGTCACCTCACTCTCTCGTCACCTAACCTTAAATCCCCTCAGCTAGAATTCCATCACAAGAGAGGAACTCCCTCGCAGTTTATCTTCGTCACAACAAAACCTTCGTACCTTGTAGTCCCTCACCCTGGATCATAACAAAGCAGGGATCATCCCCAGTGAACTGTGAAGTACAAACAAGATCGTCGTCTTCAATCTAAAGGGGACCAGCAAGTTATTGTCTTCCTCAGCAACATCTCCCGCGGAGGGTTTTTGTTGCTGGTAGAATATTCTTGTTTCCCTGGTGTTCATGGTCGTCGGCTAAGTGTCACATCAGTTTCTCCTTCACCTCTAGGGAAAATGTCACTGTTTTGAGAACACTTTTCTCGTTTATGGAACTAGTCAAGAGACGAAAAACAGATGGATGGAGACACCCCCATCTTCGGTGGCATGAACCATGCTGCTTTACGCTGCCGAAAATAACTATTTATATGCGAGTTCAACTGGATGGTGAAGCCTCCTCGTCTGGCATGGGAGTTGGTTGGTTGAAACCTGGAAGGGAGAGAGGGAGAGAGAGAGAGAGAGAGAGAGAGAGAGAGAGAGAGAGAGAGAGAGAGAGAGAGAGAGAGAGAGATGACTGGAAGGGAAGCCAGTAAAGAAGTAGAGAGTGAGGTTGGACGGATGGGTAAGCAGAAATAAGTAAGGAAAGATATATTGGGTGTATGAAAGGACTGATGATATGGGGCGAGGATGGGGATATGGATGGAAAGGGGACAAAAAAAGAAAGGAGACGAGGCGAAAGTGAGACTCCACTTCTATCCTTCTATTCTGGCTGTCCATTTAGTCACATTCCATACCGTGAATTAATGCCTCTCTCTCTCTCTCTCTCTCTCTCTCTCTCTCTCTCTCTCTCTCTCTCTCTCTCTCTCTCTCTCTCTCCCTTTCCATACCCAGCAAGTGCCTTCCTTTCTCCCCTCCCTCCCCCCACCCAAACATCTGTCTCCCCTTTCCATTTCCTTCTTGCAGCATATGTCTCCCTTCCCCTGGCCTCCTATTGCGTTTGTCCCCCCGTCCTCTCTCCCTCCTCAGCGCTTGGCTCCCTGTCCTCTCCCCTTTACTACCCAGCTTCTGTCTCCCATCCCCATACCCCCTCCTGCAGTACGTGTCCCATCTCTCTCTCTCTCTCTCTCTCTCTCTCTCTCTCTCTCTCTCTATCTATCTATCTATCTATCTATCTATCTATCTCTCGGCATTTGTCTAGCGTATGACTCCCTCTCTCTCCCCATCCCCTTCATCTGTCCCCACCACTCTCCTTCCAGCATCTTTTAACCTCCCTCAACCCTCCTCTTCTCCCCAGCATTTCTCTCCCTCTCTCTCCTCTCCCCGTCTCTTCTCTCCCCGCCAGACCCGTCGTCGTCGCGCGGCCTCACGGTCAGTTGGACATAAAAGACAGAATTAAAATTCCATCAGACGGGAACGCCCGCCCCGCCCCACCCCGCCCCGCCACAAACTGAAAAATATAAAGAATCGAATCCCACCAACGTGTTGTACAAACAAACAAACAAACATCGATGTTGTGTTTGTGTGAAAGACAAGGGAAAGGATGGGAAAGGGAGGAAGGGAAGGGTGGACAGGGCGTGGGAGGTGAAAGAAGTGAAGGAATAAGCGAGGGAGGAGATAATGGAGGTCCAAATAATAAAGTGAAGGGCAGGGAAGGCAGAATTGAGGTGAAGGAGGATGAAAAAGACAACGTAGAGAAACAGAATGAAGGAATGAGGAAGAGGGAGAAATGGGTGAAATATAAGGGCCAAAACAGAGAAAACATATAAAATGAAAGTCAAACTATCAACAAAAACACCAGAACACACACACACACACACACACACACACACACACACACACACACACACACAAGAACAGACCTCCAACCAGGCAGGCAGTGAGCAGTGGGGGGTTAGTACGGTCGCCTCAGTGTCTGTATAATACCCAGTGGAGGCTAAACCTGTTGACTGGCTCAAGGTGCGCCGATTAATTGCTTCTGTCCATATATCCTTCTGTGTGGCAAGGTGGGTATGATGCTCCTGTGGGAAGGCAAGGGAGAAAGGATCCTGTAGGAGAACAGGATGAGAGGATAGATTCTGTTGGAGGACAGAACGAGAGGGAAGATCCTGTCGGAGGACAGAATGGGAGGGAGGAACCCCGTAGGAAGAAAGGGTGGGAGGGAGGTTGCTGTGGGAGGCCTTAGTGGCAGAGAGGATTCTGTAGGAGGACAGGGTGGGAGAGAGGATCCTGTAGGAGGACAGAGTGGTAGAGAGGATTCTGTAGGAGGGCATAAATAGAGACTGGCAGGAAGGATCTTATACGGGGACAGAATAAGACGGAACGACCAGATGACTCAGTTAAGCGAGTGGGAACAAGGCTGTGTACGAAGAGTGAGAATAAGACTAACGGCCAGTTAACTTAACGGGCCAAACCACCACTTATCAGCCTTCCGCCACGACAAACTGGCAAGTTCTTCCTATGATGCATGGTCTCGATAACCTAGTACGAACCCCCTCAAAGCTGTGCTGGCTATTCTGTCTCTACCTATCGAGACAGAAGACTCAACACTGCTTCATGGAGGCGTGTCGGAGGTAAAGCGAGGCCCTGGTACACGGCATGAAATCTAATACGTGTCTGATCGAAGCTGTACCGAACCTTTCGAGACAGAGGATTCGCATCAAATTCAGCTGTGTCTCAGGACTTCCCCTTGTGACTGTGTCTTAGGTCGACATATGACAGTCATGTGACCGTAGCAGCCAATTGCCCCTGTTACCAGGGACCAACGCATGCCCTTCCCTCCACTGGAAAGAGAAATGCTGCATCTGCAGTCCTGTCTCTCGTAATTAGCTAATATAAACACTAATCAGGGAGGGAACTCATTACGTAATGACGGTGTAACAGGCCCGGCCCATTTTTTTTTCTGCTAACCCTAACGAAGCTCAGGTCTCGGGGCCTGGTGTCTCCCTCACCCGCACGGGAGCAGAGGGGTCTCCCTCCGTGTACTGTACCCCAGCGCCAAATACGTTTTTATGATATTCGATACAATACCTTCTAAGTCATTCTTTTAACAAAATATCAACGATCAAAAAAAAAATGATCTATTTCTCAACAATGATTATCAAAAAAGACATACTCATGTCTACAGAGAAAGACATTTAAAAAATGAATACTTTCCAATACAATTATGTATGAAATGTCTAGTCTACATCACTTATGGGAAACACAAAGATATATTTTCTATAAGTCACATTAAAACGAAAACATGAATAGATATGAAGGTACATAATGGGGAAATAACGCCACCTACTTGCATCCTAGGTCTCCAAGTCTCGTCCACTCACCCTCCGCCACCATCAAACATGTTGAACAACTTTATGGCGAAGAACACTTACCACGTCAATGTCGCCCAACGTCCACGCTCTACCCTCTTCATGCAGACGGAGACAAAGGGCGCCTTTTTTTGGGCCTCCATCCGCCCGCTGCCTATGGTGACGAACGCCTGTGATCCTTAAGACATCAACAAGTGGATGTTTACACTTTTTTTTTGGACAGTCTGCGCACAAGACGTAGTTGCTACAGGGTTATCAACCACTGTCCTCAGTCATTATCCATAGATCCTCTCGTCTGTAAACACTTGCTACACCGTGACACTGAGGTAACACTTGCCCAAAAAAAAGCACTACAAAACCATATTACAGACACAGGCACACTGACTACATCCTTACCGGGCCAGTGGTCTGGGTAAACTGAATCGCAAACGAGCAGTTTGGCCAGACGCACATCTTTATTCAGCAAGAAATGTTGCTTTTTCAATCAATTTAAAGACAAAACTGATTTGGCTTCTCGATTAAACACTTTAACTCTTGACAGTGAGTAAAATCTTTCGACTTTTAAAACACCAGCAGCAAGGAAGGAAAGCATCTGGTGGTAAAAGTTGAAAGACTGTTCACTGTCGAAAAGGAAAGTTCCTAATGTCACATCTGAGGCTTAATTTTCCATTTCTCTCGAGCAATGAGTAGATTAAATACGATGAATTAAAATGCCCATCAACCTGCCGAAAAATTATCAAGAAAACTTCATGTCGAGACTGAAGTACGAGCGTCAATGACCCGTATGAAAGCAAGTGACAAAGAGCGAAAACATCATCCAACTTACATACAATACTCCAGGCTAATGTTTCCATACTGACGTAAACCGTAAATTAAGAGGTAATCTTCGTGTTACGCACGTTCGGGTATTCGTTTCCTCAGAGAGTTACTGATCGTGTTTCGTGTGAGTCGTGTATCACATATAAACCACGAATACCAACCTTGTTCAAGCGGAGTGAACCTGGTCTGCCGTATAATGATGGAACTGCTAGTTCAAGAACTACCGTTACTCTGCACCTGTGTATACATGACGTCAAAATCCCGTACGTTTTCTTTGGTGAGTTTAGTTTTTAGAAAATGTGGTTTAGGTATACTTAATTTGATTTTACTTCTCTAGTTCATAAAAGTTCGACTAATTGAATGGTATATCGCTGTATTATAGAAGGTATAGTCAAAATTTCACAAAGTGTTGATTAACAGACTTATGATTAGTCTTAATACTTCAAAAAAAGACAAAATAAGGAAGAAGATTCCATAGCTTAGTTTTCGAGGGAAGAAGGTGAAATAACAACCCATCCTCGAGCCGCCGGTCTCCACACACAAGCTGTGGGAAGCAGCTCCCTGACGCACGTCATAGATCCAACCCCCCTGAGGTTGGGCGCATATACAGACAGCACACGAGAGTCGTGTGCATAGACAGAGAGGAGAATAGCAGCATCTCGACGTACGGAGAGGGAAGGCTGAAGACAGGTGATGCCTGGAGGATTAATGAGACGAGCGGCTTTTGATTCCACTCTAGTGTCATTTTCATCTTACTGTTGTGAACGAGTAACAGTTCCGTTCGTGTTTACCTATCATAGATTTGGTATTAAAGGACGATTTGATGCTCAAATAGAATCAAATACCATGTCGCTCACACCAACTCCTACCATGACTGTCAGCAATATACCACTTACCAGTTCCCTGCACTGCCGACCATGTCCTGAGCTTATAGTGCGAGCAACCAAACTGTGATCTCTCGAGATATTGACAAAATTAGGAAGGTGTTAATGCGTGGCGTTTACCGCTCTTCTTGTTTGATGAGTTATGCTATTCCTCTCTGCTGTCGACCAGTATTACATATTCATCTGCTCTGGGTTCATCTGGGACTGATTTCAACCACATGTCAAGTTTTCTTTTATATGCTTTCGTAGCTGTTTCATTCATGTTTCTTATTTCACTTGGTGGGTGGATAACGAGAGGGTTAGGTGGCTGAGGTGGTGTTGGAGTGGCTGAGGTGGTGGTGGAGCGGCTGAGGTGGTGGTGGAGCGGCTGAGGTGGTGGTGGAGTGGCTGAGGTGATGGTGGAGTGGCTGAGGTGGTGGTGGTGGTAGAGTGGCTGAGGTGGTGGTGGAGCGGCTGAGGTGGTGGTGGTGGTGGCGGAGTGGCTGAGGTGGGGGGGGAGGGGAGATTCTGGCGCCAGACCTACCGTTTCCTGCTCTTGATGTGTTGGGCCGGGGACCTCCACGGACAGGACGCTGAGGCTGTAACTCTCCTCGCTACACTGACTCTCTCTCTCTCTCTCTCTCTCTCTCTCTCTCTCTCTCTCTCTCTCTCTCTCTCTCTCTCTCTCTCTCTCTCTCTATCTCTCTCAAAACCCCGGCAGACTCACTGCTCAATAGCTCCGACAAAGACAATATTTAAGTCAGTGTGTCACCCACCTCCCTCAGAGACTTGAGGGAAATTGAATCATCACATTAAGGAAAATGAATTTACATTCTCTTGGATCCAAAACATTACGTCCAGAGGGTCGACCTTTAAAACACACGTTAGAAACACTTATATGAGGCGTCCGGAACTCACTTTTTGTGGGTGAAAATGAGCGAAAGTGAGTGAAACAGAAGCTTGAAGATGCCAGAGGCTGATACTAGGGAGAGGGGCAAGAGGCTCCCTGCATCAAAGGACTCGCCTCCGAGAAGCTATGAATTTAAATGTGTGAAATTGTGCTTCCTGGGCTGAATCTAATTTCCCGTCTTGCCTTTAATAAACGATTAGTATTCTTCTGTTCATGTTATTCCTATTCTCCGGCAGCTTCGCCCAAACACTGGGGAAAGTTTTTCCCTCCTTTCTGATATCCTGATCTGGGTTCCAAGCCGTTGACGTGGCGCGAGAGGATCTCATCTCTGTAGCCAAGATCAAACTGTGCCGGATAGCAGAGGCGTCACACAAGGGAGAAGTCATCTGACTGAAGTCTGGACAGATGTATAGCTTTGGGAGATGGGTCGAGGACGTCGATACAAGAGGCGGTTAGAAGTTAGAAGCGAGAAGTTTTGAAGAATAGACATGAAGGGAGAAGACGGTATCTATTTACAATTGGGGGACAAGGGTAGGCATCAAGAGAAGTTCAGGATATTTGAAGATATATGAAAGAATGATCTCAGGCGCTGTTATATTCTTAAGGAAATGAAGGTCCTGTCTTGGTGTGGACTGGGGGAGGTTAAAGGTCAATCTGGGATGAAGGGAAGGGATGAAGGGCTCATTACTATGATTGGACAGAGGATTAGATGTGCTCCCAGAGGCTTCATTAAGGCAAGGGAGGGAGGGAGAGGAGAGAGAGAGAGAGAGAGAGAGAGAGAGAGAGAGAGAGAGAGAGAGATTGGAAGGACATGGCGTGGTTAAGGAGGCTATAGATAGGTGGAAGAGGTTTTCAAAGACTGTGATAGAATATGGATGGATGACGAGGGAAATAGAATGGTGATGGAGTATGGTAGGAGACAAGAACCAAGCCATAACATTTAACCAAACCTAGAGTTGTGCTGGAGCGCAGCGTCAGGCAGCCATCATCCATTAGAAAGGGATATGGTCCCAAACCCCCAGCCCTCAACACCTGTCCATTATCCCCACCACCCCACAAACCCTTCCCACCACCCCACAAGCCCTTCCCACAACCCCACAAGCCCTTCCCACCACCCCACAAACCCTTCTCACAACCCCACAAGCCCTTCCCACAACCCCATCCTTTAAGAACCCACCCCACAACCCCACAAGCCCTTCCCACAACCCCTTCCTTTAAGAACCCGCCCCACAATCCCACTAATCCTCACAACCACAGTCCTCAGCAACCCACCCAACTCCACAAGTCTTCCTCACAACCCCAGCACTCAACAACCCATCCCACACCCCCAACAATTCCCCCTCATCATTACACTAGCCGCTGCCAGCCCGTCCCACCGTTGCCTTCCTTCATCTGTTAACGGGGAACAAAAATGCAGCCGAGCCAAGATTAGCATTTAACTTTCTGTTATTCCGCTCATTAGTAGTTTTAAGTAAGGCCTGAGGGAAGAGGTGCTAATGGGAGGGACAGAGGGAATTACCCGGCCTGAAGAGGAGTTCCAAATGGAAGTTGATATGAAATTATCATCCTTAATTATTTCTATGGTTGAAATAGAATCACGTTTGAATAATAATTCCGACCATAATGACTGAGGGACTCTAGGATTCAGATCCAGTGGCTCTCTCTCTCTCTCTCTCTCTCTCTCTCTCTCTCTCTCTCTCTCTCTCTCTCTCTCTCTCTCTCTCTCTCTCTCTCTCTCTCTCTCTCTTTCTCTCTCTCTCCTGCAGACCATCCACTACCCTCCATTCCCTCCCTGCCCCTTCCATGCAGCAACTCCCAGCACCACTCCTCTCCCACATCAGGTCCCAGCACCGCTCCTCTCCCACAGCAGGTCCCAGCACAGCTCCTCTCCCACAGCAACTCCCAGCACCGCTCCTCTCCCCCAGCAGGTCCCAGCACCACTCCTCTCCCACAGCAGGTCCCAGCATCGCTCCTCTCCCACAACAGGTCCCAGCACCGATCCTCTCCCCCAGCAGCTCCCAGCACCACTCCTCTCCCCCAGCAGGTCCCAGCACCACTCCTCTCCCACAGCAGGTCCCAGCATCGCTCCTCTCACACAACAGGTCCCAGCACCGCTCCTCTCCCACAGTAGGTCCCAGCACCACTCCTCTCCCACAGTAGGTCCCAGCACAGCTCCTCTCCCACAGCAGGTCCCAGCACCACTCCTCTCCCCCAGCAGCTCCCAGCACTGTCCCTCACTCGCTAATCTTGGCACCGCGTTATCAGCTGCTGCGTGTTGCCAGTTAGCATATTAACTGTCGTTATAATCACCTCGTTCGGCTGGTGATTGGTTGTTGGGTCGGCCGCCTCCCGGCCCAAGTCCCGACCTCCACAGGTCTCTCTCTCTCTCTCTCTCTCTCTCTCTCTCTCTCTCTCTCTCTCTCTCTCTCTCTCTCTCTCTCTCTCTCTCTCTCTCTCTCATTTTCTCACCTTGTTTCACGTCTACTTTTGTCTTGATCGTCCTTTTTTCTCTTTCCACATCCAATCCATTACTCTTCCATTCCTTCTTCCCTTTATCTTCCCTTTCCTTCCACCGTCTTACTTCCCCCTCCAGTCTACCCTTCCCCTCCCCATATCCTTCCCCCTCCACAAACGCCTCCCATCATCTGGCTGCTACAACTGACCCACTAACACACCGGGACCTAACGACTCCATTGCCAGTTATGAATCAAATGACTGTTAGCTTGTTACGGTGTCCTACAACACTTAGGTCATTATGTCCTTCTACCCTTCCTCCCTCCTCCGTACATTCTCCAGTCTCCCTGCTTTTACTGCGATCCCTTTTCCCTTCCCTGTCTCCACTCCCTACACCCTCCCTCTCCTCTCCTTCCTCACCCAACACCTTCCTTAACTCTCTCCCCTCCCTGTTCGCCTCAGTCCTCATAGCTCACCCTCCTCACCCTGGCTGAGCCTCAGTCCTCACACCTCCCTCATCCTCCAGTCAACTACCACTGGGCACACAGCAGTGGTCAAAGTGTATGACAGTTACTGGTCGCACAGCAGTGATCACAGAGTGTGACGGCCACTGGTCACACAGCAGTGATCACAAAGTGTGACGGCCACTGGTCACACAGCAGTGATCACAGAGTGTGACGGCCACTGGCGATACAGAGTGGCCACTGGTCATAGTAAAGAGGGTGAGGTTGGCTGGTTCAGGGAGGTGGGTCTTATAGAGAGGGTG
The DNA here is from genome assembly GCF_036320965.1 of Panulirus ornatus. Taxonomy (NCBI): domain Eukaryota; kingdom Metazoa; phylum Arthropoda; class Malacostraca; order Decapoda; family Palinuridae; genus Panulirus; species Panulirus ornatus. The sequence continues at coordinate 9,497,288 of NC_092265.1, read as the reverse complement.
GGCGGCACTAGAAGGTGGTCTTAGTGAGGGAGGGTGGCACAAGGAGGAGGAGGTCCTAGTGAGGGTGGGCGGCACAGGCAGGAGGCGCCTCCAGTGCCCCTCATCACCACAACGCCCCAGTCCAGGCGGATGGCTGGGTCTTGAGCCACAAATGAGATCATCGGAGAGACTCAGCCCAGTGAACCTAATCCAGAATTAGCTCATAATGTGATACTCCGCTGCATAAAGTCCAGGGGGAGGAGGAGGAGGAGGAGGAGGAGGAGAGGAGGGTTAAGTGAGTGGTATGGGGAGGCGGAGGAGGAGAGGGGATGAGGGAATGTTGGGGCTGGTGGAAGGGGGAGAAGATGAGGACGGAAGGGGAATCAACAAAGGGAGGGAAAGGGAGGAATAGGGTTGAATGAGGGAGTGGGAAGTGGAGAGCAAAAGACCAAGGCAGGTGTTGAGTTAAGGAGAGGAGGGGAGAGGAAGGCCGCAGGCGTAGGAGGAGGGAGAGAGTAGAATGTAGTGGGTAAAGAATGGAAGGTAATGGTAGAGACCTAATGGGAAGAAGGGAAGAGTGTAAGGATGAATAAGAAATGAGAATAGAATATATATATATATATATATATATATATATATATATATATATATATATATATATATATATATATATATATATATATATATATATATATATATATATATATATATATATATATATATATATATATATATATGATAAAGATGAATAACACCAGTAACTGTATAACCAGAATAAGAACTTGTTCACTAGAGGTTGATGAAGAAACTTTAACAAAGACAAAAGTTGAGACTGTGTGATTACTTCTGCCCACTCCCTGACTGATGATCTAAACTGTAACTGCGATGGTTGAGGGATCGACTGTGGGTGGTGTCACTAGGATGGTTGAAGGTCGACTCTGTGTAGTGTCACTAGGATGGTTGAGGGGTCGACTCTGTGTGGTGTCACTAGGATGGTTGAGGCTTGTCTTTCTTTCTTGTAAGCGAGATTAATAGAGGTCTTTCCTCTACGTTGTAACCCGGGTACCTGAGAATTATCCCTTGAGGCTAACACTGACATGGCCAACACTGAGTGAAACTACCTGTGTGTTTTTCTCTCCTTTTTTTTTTTTTTGGATTCCCTGGTTTTGTCCACATTGCTCATGACATTATTAGTAGGACTCATTATTCTTCTTTAACCTTCCAGCCACTTCCAGGAACAGCCTAGACCATAGTTCTTTCCAAGAACTCCCAGCTTCCAGTCTCTCCTCTAGACATGATGAGTGACCCTGACCCGAGCCTTTCGCAAGAGGACCCTAGACACCAGTCCTTTCCAGGAACTACCCCAGCTTCCTTCCAGTTCGTCACAGGAGAAACCCACCTTCTTGCCCTTTCTCGGACCCATATCCTCCAGTCTTTACTAAAGCAACCTAACTATCAGTGCTTTCCAGGAGCATGACAGTCCCCATTCTTTCTTAGGAACATCCCAGCTTCCATTACTGCCCAGGAGCACTCGAGATCCGAGCCATTCCGAAGAACGACGTTTTTCTTTTTTATCTTTCATCTCCTCGAGCATCTTCCAAAGGGTTGGACGCATCAAGGCACGAAGAATTTTTTTTTCCGGGTGATTGAATAGTCCTTTCAGTCGGGCCAACGAACGTGGGCGTGAGTGGACAGTGGCGGTTGTGAGTTGAGGAGAGGACAGATGTGTCTCCTCTGGTGGAGAACAGACATATGGAGAAGAATATTTCTGTTAAGATGGAGCCTCTGTTTGAGGGCTGTGTCCAGTGTGCTGAAGCCGAGCAGTGTGTCTGCTACAAGAGAACCTCTCCTGGGGGATATACATGCTGTATTAGGAGGCAGACGCAAGCAGAACAGTGTGTCTGCTCAGTGAGAACCAAAAAATAAGGTGATATAGCCATTGAAGGGAGTATGGAGTGGGAGCTGCCCGTTACAGCGAACGCGAATTACATCAGATGACATGTTCCTTAGGAAGATTCAGACAGACGATATGTTTGTTAAGACAGGGAACATAAATGCAGTGAGTAATGCGTCTGTAGAAAGGGAGCAGACAGGCGGTTATAAATGTGCTTATCAGGGCAGAGCAAACATGGACAGAGTAAGGAAGGAGCTGATAGGTAGTGAAGATTGTGGCTGTTAGGGATGACAACAGACACGGACACTCGTCTTTGTGTCAGAGAGGAGCAAGACGACGGGAAATCGTGCCTTATTGGACGGTATCTATATATTCAGGACCGAGACATTTGAGTATTCATTGATGGGTCGATTATAAACTAACTGTGGCTTATCTCTTCATCTATATATGTCTTTCAGCCTATATATATATATCCGTCTTTCTATCTATCTGTCTACATATATACATCTACCTATCTATCTAACCCCATTGCCACCCCCTTCTTCCTTCCTCTTCTCCCGCTCTCCCTCCCGTTTTTCCCTCATCATCATCATCATTTCCCCCTTCCCCTTTCTTTCCTCCCTAGACCCTTTTCTCTCTCCTATCTCCCCCTCCCATTTCCTTCCCATCCTCACCCCTTACGCTAATCCCAGGCTGCCTAGTGTTGCCCTCCAGCACTACATAGGCTTCCGGGCATCATCTCTAGGTCTTCCTGTAAAAAACTTTGTACAGCCATTGTGTAAATCTACGACACTCTCTCTCTCTCTCTCTCTCTCTCTCTCTCTATATATATATATATATATATATATATATATATATATATATATATATATATATATATATATATATATATATATATATATATATATATAATATATATATATATATATATATATATATATATATATATATATATATATATATATATATTTTTTTTTTTTTATCTATCTCTATGTCTATCTATCTATCTATCTATCTAGAAATATTCTCAGCTTTACTTACATCAGGTCAGGGCGTGTTATAAATGAGGTTGTGATGGCCTAGTTCATCATCGAGATGCATGATTGGTAAATGACAGTGAATAATGAATAGGGGGTCTACAGTGAATGATAATATACCGTGAATGTTAATTATTCCATAAATGGCAGTGAAATACAGATGACGCTAAACAATGGGTTTTTTCTGATGGATGTATAGGGTTGATGCACAGTCATGAATGGTGAATGGCAGTGAATGGTGAATGATAATGGAAAAGTGGTATGATCATAGAGTCGACAGTGATGAGGAATGAATTACTATGAATAATGAAGGATCGTGAATGACCAACAGTACCAGTGGGTGACAGAGAATATTAAACACTGTAACACAAGAATAGCCATCAATAAACAGTGTAACACAAGAATAGCAATCAATAAACAGTGAATAATAAGCATAAAGAAATAAAAATGAAAAATGAATAACAGTGAAATGATGATACTAGTAATGTACATTTGACAGTGATATGACAGTAATATGACAGTTGTCAACGATCCACCACGCACAGTCAGACGGTCAGATGATCGGAGTACGATCTCGTGAAATGACTGCTCTTTTCGAAGGTGTCCTTCCTTTCCCTGCTTCTGATTGTAGCGCAGCCTTGAAGTTGCAGGAACCCTTTGAGAAAGGGGGTCCTGGGATTATGCGATACTAATGATAATAGTGATGATGATGATGATGATGAGAGAGAGAGAAAGGAAGAGAGAAAGGGAGAGAGAGAGAGAGAGAGAGAGAGAGAGAGAGAGAGAGAGAGAGAGAGAGAGAGAGAGAGAGAGAGAGAGAGAGAGAGAGGAGGGAGGGAAAGAGAGAGAGAATTAGAGAAGGGGATCATAAGGCTTGTGTGGAGTGTTGGATCCTCTTCCCCAGCGACACTGATGCCGTTCACGTTGGCTCGTAATTCCAATTTTATTACTGGTACTGGAGGCGGCTGCTCTCTCTCTCTCTCTCTCTCTCTCTCTCTCTCTCTCTCTCTCTCTCTCTCTCTCTCTCTCTCTCTCTCTCACCAGGGGAAGGAGGTAGGTGGCAGGTGTGTGTCAGTATCACGACCTTTTGTCGCTTGTTTGGCCAGTTAACTCCCGCTGACTAGGACGGCCTCGTTCACATCTCCCTGAGGCCCCGGCCGCTGACTAGGGTGGCCTCGTTCACATCCCCCCTGAGGCTTGGTCCGTTCAGTGCTATCCACCAGGGTCTCATTAACCGTTTTCTACCATGTCTCGTTTTCCTTTTGTTTTTTTTAAGGGGAAGACTTTGCTGTGGCGTTGGTTGTGTCCACAAGTGCAGGAATGGATGGTGGTGGGGAGGTGGGTGGATTGTGATGATACAGGGGAGGAGTGAGAGGATGAGGAGGAGGATGGGGGATGGGAAAGGAGGAGTAAGGGAATCGAGAGAGAGAGAGAGAGAGAGAGAGAGATGATGCCGGTTGCGACATCATGTAAACTGGGAATATCGATGCGAGCAGAGATGGAGAGTCCTGGAGGTGAAAATTATCTACTGAAAGCAAGATTATCTGTAAAGATAATCTGGGTTATAACTTCCAGGGATGGAAATATACAACAAGGATAGATAACCTTAGGAAGGAGGAAAAAAGATTGAAAGGGTAAAATTACTAGGGAAAGAAAAAAGGTAGATTGTTGATGAAAAGGAAATTCATAGATTAAAAGGAAAGAACGCATTTGGTATACGAACTTAACAGTGAATTTCAATACAGTTAAAAATCAAAAGTACGAAAAAAAAAGACCAGATCTAGTCATTGGCTTTGAGTTTGGCAACGTAACACAACCAATTTTATTAATAGGATTAATTTCATATCATCATGCATTTATATATGAGTGCATTTTATCAGTCAATATCCCTATTGAATACTTTAATGACTTTTTTGATATTCGTTTATATATCCATACATCATTGTTATCATCCCTGTATTGACTAATTTCTTGAGAAATATGTTGATTCTGCCTTCCTTAGAAACGTCTATGTTAACCATACCCGAGAGTCGTATGTCCTTGCCCAAAGGTCGTCCATTACCATTGTCATGAAAGGTCGTACCGTCGTGCTCAAGGGTCGTCCCGTCATGCTTCATGGTCATACTGTCGTACTTAATGGTCGTACCGTCGTGGTCAAGGGTCGTACCATCTTGCTTCATGGTCATACCGTCGTACTTAATGGTCGTACCGTCGTGGTCAAGGGTCGTACCATCTTGCTTCATGGTCATACCGTCGTACATAATGGTCGTACCGTCGTGCTCAAGGGTCGTACCATCTTGCTTCATGGTCATACCGTCGTACATAATGGTCGTACCGTCGTGCTCAAGGGTCGTACCATCATGCTGCTGGAGTGGCCCCAATATCCTTATCATACAGTTCTAAACCTTGCAGTAAACCCAGTGTAACTCCTGCACTAGACAAGGTTTAGATAAACCCAGTGTAACTCCTGCACTAAACAAGGTTTAGATAAACCCAGTGTAACTCCTGCACTTGACAAGGTTTAGATAAACCCCTGGAGCGGCGGGCGGCCGTACCATAGTAAACATGGTTTAAAACCTTCCCTGTAACAGTGTGTAAATTCCTTAACGAAGTAACGCCGAAATGTCTGGCTGGGAGGCCGCTGGGATTTTAAATGCCTCCGGCGCGCCGAGCTTAAATGCCTCCTCAGAGCTGGTGAGGTTTAAAGGTCCGCCTCAGACGTGACGTGTTTAAATTACCGACGAGCGTCGGCTTTAAAGGCCCCCGGAACCCCCCCACCAGGAGCGCCGGGTCTGGCGCCCAGCCAAGAGTTGCGGGTAAAGTTCTCTGACTCGTCGCGTTTAAATGTCTTAGATGTGCGGGTTGTCGATACCTGGGGCGCTCGCTGTGTGTAGCGGCCTGAGGCAGACACACTGGAACATGGTGGGTGATGCACGTTACCCACATCATCTGCTAGATATCTACGTATATCCTAACTGTTGCTGGACCAGACCAGCCTGCTTGTGGTTATACCGTGAGTGAAAAGTTATCTTTGATGAGGTTTTTGCATCATCGTCAGTGGACGAAAAGGAGTATATTCTCGTCGAGGAACTTCTAACTCCAGGGTTTGTCATTTCCCTCCTCATGCTTGGGGCGCAGCAGCCGGGAAGCTGCAGGAAACCCGTTAAAAGGGGTCTTGGAGTTGAATGATTATAGAATTCCCTTTTTACCTCACTCTTCCCACCTCCCTACACCTCACCCCTCCTTCCTTACTCTCCCTCACCTTCCCCCCTATCGTACCCGGCTCTCACCTCTCTCCTTTCCTCTCTTTTCGGTAATCTTTCGATCCTCTCCCTCCCTCTCTCCCATACCTCTTCCTTCTCATGTCTCCGTCTCTCTTTCAGTTCCCTTTTATCCTTTCTCTTTTCCCAATTCTCTCTCCCCGTCTCTCTTCCTGCCCCTCTCCCACTCCTCTCCCCGTCCCTCTCCCAACGTGTGGTGAGAGCAACATGTCAACAAAGCAGGGTTCACCAGCAACCCTGGGGGGTTGCGACCAACACACACTGGCCTCACCAGCAAAACACGAGACACAAGTCAGTAACCAAACAGTCCAGTGGATCAAAGACGCAGTGAATGGCCGCGTCCAAAAGCGACTGAAATGACCAACAGATGAGAATAAACTGTTGTTGTTGTTGTTGTTGTAGGAGAGGGGGTTGTGGGTGGTGTTGGTGAGAGAGGATATGGTTGTGAGGGGTGAGAGACGAAGAGTGCGTAGAAGGGGGAGGGGATTGAGGTTGGGGAGTTATAGTTGTGAGGGATGAGGAAGGAGGTGACGGGTTGTAGGTAGAGAGGGATGAGTGTGACGTTGGACGGGAGAGTGATAATGGTAGGGGCCAGCAGTGTGGGTGACGGAGAGAGAGTATAATGGGTGACGGGATATTGGAAAAGGGTATAGACGGAAGAGAAGGTGGTAACGTATAGTGATGAGGTAAGGGGAGTGAGGCTGCGATGATGGTGAGAGTATGATGGCGAAGTGTTGGTACTGAATGGATGGTGGTGCAGGTGGTGTCAAAGGGATGGTGATAGATAGGTGACAGTGAAGGAATAGTGGTGAAGGTGGGAGCGTGTAGTGATGAGGTAAGGGGTGTTGAGGATATCACACCGGATATTGGGTGGGTGATGTTAGGATGGTAGTGGAGAGGTGATGATAAAGGGGTAATAGTGTAGAGGTGATAATGAAAGGGGTGTCGATGAAGATGGTAAGTGTAGGTGGTGAGAGAGTGAGTCAGAGTGGTGTAGATTTTAGTATTGGCTGTGTTGCTGGTGTTGCTAAAAGTGTCCCTTGTTGTTGTTACTTATACAAGGTGATGATGGTGTCGGACCCGTCCAGCAGGTGAGTGTGGGCTCGGGACGTCCCAGGCGTGGGAGCAGTGCCCCTTACAACGAAGGATCAGTCTTCTATCATCTTTCTTTCTTTCTTTTTTTCCCCATTTTTTGACTTCTTTCAAACAGTTGCAGCTTAATGTCATCCAATCTGTTCCCTGTCTGATCGACCTGAGGCTTTTGAGTCACATACTTTAGTCCCTTAAGCCTCGTATCCTTTTCATTCTGCCTCATCTGAGGCCATATTTCTAACTCTAAAGGATCATTGATTCTAAAGTCTACTACATATTCGTTGTGCGAGACGTTTGCGTTCATATCCGAGTGTTCAGTTATATTTCACTGAGACGGACGCTGCCATCTCCTACCTCCCACCTATCGTCTCCTTGGGGAGATGCTACAGGTTCACCGACTGATGAAGACCTTGTGAGTGTGGGGAGCCCAGGGTCAGGTGGGGGAGAGGCTGCCGTATCCCCAGATGGGAGGCCCTGGGACAGAGCGAGAGAATTCCCCTACCTACTGGATAGCGACTAGATTGGCAGTCTAGGGACCCCGTCCTACGGCAGGAGACAGCATGAACTAGAGGGGCGAGCTGGCTGGAGGGCAATGTAGGGAAACCCTTGTGTAACGAGAACTCTCCTGCAACTCTGCCAATGGCAGTAATTTGTGTAGGTCAACACTTAGCCTCATCCAGCACGGATTGTTACACTTCGCCGGAGGGGAGAACCATCGTCATTCCTCTCTCTCTCTCTCTCTCTCTCTCTCTCTCTCTCTCTCTCTCTCTCTCTCTCTCTCTCTCCAAGCACAGCCCCAGGTCTTCCCTCACTCGCTCTATAACACAGGAGTTGATATATTTATGGCTAACGAGGTCGGCTCTGACACGGTCATGTAATGAGCTTCTCAAGTGACTACACGTACCTCTCTCTCTCTCTCTCTCTCTCTCTCTCTCTCTCTCTCTCTCTCTCTCTCTCTTAGAGAGAGAGAGAGAGAGAGAGAGAGGATGCAGCATTTGGACACTATAAAATCCAATTACGGAATGAAAGCAGCAGACAGAGTAAGCAGTGAAGATGCGAGAAGGTGGTAGGGAACAAAGAAGGAACTGAGACAACATATAAAAGATAATACATATATCCCAAGATGTTAGAAATATGGAGGAGATGGTGTAGGGAGGATGACGAAGTGGAGATAGACGAGTGACGTAAAGGGAAGGGAGGGAGGAAGAACTCGGAGACCATATGGGTGAGATGGGGTGATATGAATGAGGGGAAAGTATGGGTAAGGAAGGGGCGAGGCTGATGGGGTTGTGTAAAGATGATGGGGGGATTGCAGGGAAGGAGGCTATGGATGGGCAAATGACGCAGGAGATATAGATAATCAGGTGTTCTATTAACTATATCTTCCTTGTCCATAATGATTATCTTTGCGTCTTCAAAGATCGAGTTTAGTCTTTTGTTTTACGTGTCTCGCTTCTGTGCCAATGGACCTTTTTCTCTTTATCTGTAATTTTCCTTATTCCACGTTATTTCATTTCCAATTCTTCCATCTTCCCTACTATTCCTTTATTTCCTTATCTGACATTTTCTTCTGTGGTATATGGTATTTTCTCTTCTGCCTTATTCCCGTTTGCACCTGTGTTTTATCTATTTCGTTATTTTTCCTTGAGCACGACCATACGACCTTTGAGCACGACTTAACGACCCTTGAGCAGGACGATACGATCCTTGAGCACGACTAAACAACCCTTGAGCACGACCATACGACCCTTGAGCACGACCATACGACCCTTGAGCACGACCATACGACCCTTGAGCACGACCATACGACCCTTGAGCACGACCATACGACCCTTGAGCACGACTATACGACCCTTGAGCACGACAGTACGACCCTTGTCGTCGCACCCTCAGTGTTCAAGGGTCGTACCGTCGTATTCAAGGGATTAAAGGTCAAACCGAGAGCGTTGGAGAGGAATTACGGTCCTCCTCTGGCAGGAGGCGAGGGTTCAGTGCGACAAGTAATGCTATGCAAACATCATCAGTTAGTTGATCAAATAGCTCGCTTCTCGAGAGGTTGGCCGGCCCGGCAACAGATGGCGTTGTTAGGCCCAGAAAATCAAATGAGCTGCTGAAAACTGACGGTAGAGGCGCTGTAGGCGGGACAAAGTTGCCGGTTTGTGATTTTGCATTTTCTCACTATAATCAAGTTAAGTTTCTCAAAACTTCCTTACGACTTTTTGTGTCCTTGATTCTACATCCATTGTTATCATTGCATTTGATAACAGACTAGAAATTGGTGCCAATATGTCTCATATATGGTGTCGGGTCCCAAAGATTTATCGCTATTTTACATTGCTGTAAAGATATAGGGAGATTTTTACACAAGGAAATATGTTTTCATATGTAATGCATCAGGGGGGGGGGGAGGGGCTGGATATCCTTCCCTCTCGTTTTTAATTTTCCAGAAGAAGGAACAGAGAAGGGAGCCAAGTGAGGATTTCCCTCAAAGGCTCCGTCCTCTGCTCTTAATGCTACCTCGCTAATGCGGAAAATGGCGAATAGTATGAAAAAGAAAAAAAAAAAAAAAAAAAAATATATATATATATATATATATATATATATATATATATATATATATATATATATATATATATATATCACAGTTGAGTGCGCGATCAAGTAAATTCCTTCTAATCCAATCCACTGGGAAATGAAAAATGAGCTAGAGAGCCATTACAACAGAGAGCCACAACAACAGTGGAGCCAGGGAGCCATTACAACAGAGAGCCACAACAGGAGAGGAACTAGAGAGCCACAACAACAGTGGAGCCAGGGAGCCATTACAACAGAGAGCCACAACAGGATAGGAACTAGAGAGCCACAACAACAGTGGAGCTAGGGAGCCATTACAACAGAGAGCCACAACAGGAGAGGAACTAGAGAGCCACAACAACAGTGGAGCTAGGGAGCCATTACAACAGAGAGCCACAACAGGAGAGGAACTAGAGAGCCACAACAAGAGCCGGGGGTGGGTGACAGAGGGAGTGATAAGGCCAGCCATGTTGACTCAGACTTGAGTCTCCGGCTCGTTAAGCTGGTCAACTTCCGACTCCAGACGCAATTAAGCGACGGGTAAAATCTGGCAACTTTTTGTTGTCATCAAACTGGTGAGCCTAAGGACTCCTTACGTCATCAGCTGCTTACGTCATCACATGCTTACGTCACCAGTTTCTGGTGACGTGCGTTATATCAGTTCTTTCTTATGGAAGGAAAGAGACAGTCTGATTTCATATATCTTCATATATTTTATAAAGTGTCTTTTCCAGTATGTTAAACTTTTTCCGAGTCTCTCTTCATGTATATCTAAGAATACATTTTGTAATACATTATCTAAGTCGAAAAACGTGTTATCATACATCATATCAATAAGAAGGACTCATTCCGTTATCCTGTAAACTAGTCTGAGCAATGATCAGAGAAGGGGATAAGGAGTTGACTCCCCTGAAGGCGATCATTTCGTTTATGATCCTCATTCACCCATCCATCACACCGGCTCTGGAGGGTTGAGTCCTCCTTTGGTCCACACTGACCCCACGCCCTCATGACAAACTATTTAGCATTGACTGAACAATATATATATATATATATATATATATATATATATATATATATATATATATATATATATATATATATATATATATATATATCGTATAATTTCATGCTCTTGGCTAGTGTTTGTTCATCTTAATCATATCCAGGCTCCTACTCTCACAACTTTATCTTCTTAATATTCTCAAGTAATCAAAACTTGCCTCGGCAATGCATGAGTTTATCAAATAATCTCATTTACTGTAATATTTTTATATTCTTACTTCAGAGTTTATCTTTACTCGTGGACTAATACGATGCGATCCTTGAGCAGGACGGTACGACACTTGAGCACGACGGTAGGACCCTTGAGCACGACGGTACGATCCATGAGCACGACGGTACGACTCTTGAGCACAACGATACGATCCTTGAGCACGATGTACGATCCTTGAGCACGACGGTACGACTCTTGAGCACAACGATACGATCCTTGAGCACGACGGTACGATCGTTGAGCACGACGGTACGGCCCTTGAGCACGACGGTACGACCCTTGAGCACGACGGTACGTCCTGTAGCTATAATGGACTGGCCTCTGTCTTGTTTCTCAATGTATAAACGGGTCGTGGGGTAAAGATCCACCAAAACACAGAGTTACAGAGTGATTTGACACATCATGGAATTCAGACAGTTTATGCTTTTAAGAGAAAAAAGGATAATACATTGTAGCATTAGATATAATCTGATAGCTTCATAAGATAAATGCAATGAATTGTCTTTATTCCTCGGTGTGTCCAAACCAAACACCCAAGTGCTACAGTTTCGCCCCCTCTCTCTCTCTTGCACCCCCTGCTCAGCTCCACATCTCTATCGGACTTTGTTACCCCTAACTCTCTCTCTCTCTCTCTCTCTCTCTCTCTCTCTCTCTCTCTCTCTCTCTCTCTCTCTCTCTCTCTCTCTCTCCCAACCTTCACAACTTGCTGAACAGTCCATCCAAACTTTTGCATTTTACCCTTTTTTTTTTTTGGTATTGTCTCTTCATGCAGTTGCCTCGACTGAGGATAAACCATATAAAAAGAATCACATAATCTTTTTCTTCGCTTTAATCTTTTATTCACTTCCTTCATTCTCTGTGTCTACTTTTCTTTTCATTTTTCCTCAGCAACTCTTTTGTGAAATTGAACGATAGTTGAGGCATATATCTGTTGTGTTTCACTAAGATTGCTCTGGTTTCATAAGTTCAAAATCGTCCCCCAGATAATAAGAGAAAAAAAAGATGATAAGAATTTAATATATATATCGTGATAAACTTTGTGTGTGTCGTACACCCGGCAGTGCAATCACGGGCTGGACGCTGGCTGGCCTCCCAGTTACCAGCCTTCCGGCCGAAAGTGTCGTACGGGACTCATTCGAGACATCTAGTCTTCCGTGGGCTAGCTGCTGTTCCTCTAACCTTACAAGCCTTGGTTATCATGTCTTTTATTCCTTGTATCGTCAGTTCGCTGTCACTCCATATCATACTCTCCTCAAGTTCCCACAATATTTTCATTTTCGTTCAATTTCCATATTAGATATTTTTCCCCCTTTACCTGCATTGACCTTAGGTGATCAACACACACACACACACACACACACACACACACACACATACGAAACCGAGGTGAATATCCTGTTCTGTCCATGCTAAACTACACCATGTTATAAGATGGAAAACCCTAACTACTATGCCCTCTCCCTGGACCGTATGCACCCTGGCGTAGCGCTCCCTTCCTCTCCCCATGACCGACCCACAAAAGGATCTGGCCCACGGGTCATGAGGACAATGGCAACACCTGCAGACCTAATTATAATGTACAGCACCAGTGACCTACGTGTCCCAGGGCCAGAGCTGAGGGGAAAGGGGTCCTCAGGTCCCAGGGCCAGAGCTGGAGAGGTTCTTTGGGACGAGGGCCAGTGTTAAGGGTGACCTGCGTGTCTTGAGGCCTGTGTAGAGTTGGTTGTGAGGTCGTGTCGCATCTGTATAGCATGTTGCTGCCCCAAGTCCCTCTATTCCGCCGCGAGAGGGACGGTAACCATATGGTCAGGCGGTCGATACATAACTTTAGCGTCATGAGGACAACTTCTTGCCTCCCTTCAGGATGACCCCTCCCGTACTTAAGTCATCGCGTCCAGACCTTGTCATATATGACGGTTGCCTCTGCCGGATACATATTGAAGAGCAGGGAGGCACGTCTGGCCTTGCAACGCTCCCGGACACGTAGGAAAAAGTTGAACCGAAAAAAAAAAGTTTCCGTCGCTAAAGTTTTCACCAGAAGAAGGAGTTAGTCACGGCAGCTGATCTCCATTTTCCAATACGTCGTGTTGATGGGCCACTAACGGAGATTGGAAGACCGACCACACCAAGGTTCATAATGCCTTGAGTTCTCCCACTTCTCGTCTGATAACAACATCCCTGTCATCACTCTCCTACACTTACATATCTCAAGTCACGTCTGATTTAGTTCCTCCATGTCCTCCATCACGTCTCTCTCTCTCTCTCTCTCTCTCTCTCTCTCTCTCTCTCTCTCTCTCTCTCTCTCTCTCTCTCTCTCTCTCTCCCTCGTTCACTTCATCATCATCATCATCATCATCTTCGTCGTCGTCATCATCCTCCCTCCATTCAGAATTCGTCACCTCATATTTCCTCGTTAGTAATCACTTCCTTCAGTAAGTACGACACCGGAGATGCTGGTGGCGGCCCAGCGGCTGGTGCTGAGGTACATGATGTTGGTCCAACCTACAATGTATACGGCTCCTCCTTCACCCATATACAGCTCCTCCTCACTCACGTCCTTTCCTCCTTAGGCACAAGGAGGTTACCATACATATACACGTATCGTAGCCATAATTCCAGCTGTTTATGGAAACCAAACTCAGTAAACAAACAATATGAAGGAAAACGATGATCAGAGTTCTGACCACTCTCTTCTACAACTCCTCCAGTTCCTTAAAGTTAATCCATAATCCCACATTTCCTACCTTACCTCTGGTTTCCACTCCCATCTGAAATGGTGAAAGTTGGCCACTTAGCGACAACCGCCGCTGACAAATCTGAGAACGATCCGTCTTTAGCCAGGGTTTCATGGTAGTCGAAGACCAGGCGAACATACCAATAACACATACGATAGACTGACTCCTCCCAGCTTACTGCAAGAGTTCCCGAGGACCAGTATCTTCCTCTTTGTTATACTCCTCACTGGATATATACTGGCCAGCTAATTGTATTTCTACTTTTTTGGGGTCATACTTGCTTCAAGTGTGGCTGGAAAAATCTTTTGGTTTGGTTTTGTGAGTCGAGTGGTTGGCAACGTTCCTCTGGAGACCCGCCAACCAAGCCAGCAGTTGGCCAACCAGTTCTTAGTCCAAAAGTACCAGTTACATTCTTATGTTAATCTCTTGCTGAAATTGCATTGCTCCACAAAGCTTTTTGAGACTATTAGATTCACTCTCTTTCTCTTACAGCTCCTTTGCTCCATAATAAACTTGCCTTTGGAGGAGCCTATCATGAGAGGAGAAATATAATGACCCTCGTGTGAGCAACAGTGGAGGAACTTGTGGAGTCGTTAACGCTGCCAGCGGCTGCCAGACGTGTGAATCATGGCCGCCCGGCTCAGGCAGAATCTTCCCTCGCACTGTCTTACCTCCCGTTCGTTGTTGAGTCCACTTTCTTCAACGTGAAGGGAAAGAAAGTGCCAAATGGTAACCGATAGTCTTGGTGTCTTTCTGCATCGAGGTGTGAGTTATATCTCTGGAGGCTGTTGTAGGAGGGTTTGGGGGAGACTAGTGGCAGATATTATGGTCCTGGGGCGAGTGGCTCACAGGCTCTGCCCGGAGTGGCGTCAGTGTTCCGTTGGCTGAGAATGACTACTGTCGGTGAGGGACAGGGCAAAGATTGCAGACTACTAGAGATGGAGGAGGTGAGGGAAGTCCAGGCTGATGGTAGGATGGTCTGGAGTTAGAACGTCAGGAGTTTGTACCGAAATTTATATGGGAAATACAGACATAGCACCATATGACAGCGACCCTTGCCAGAATGATAAGATCTGCATGAATGGAATGGCTTGAGATTTAATGATGAGCCAAGAAGGTGGCTCGTGACGAGCCTGGATGAGCTTGAGCTACAGAATGATGACCATCTTCGACGAGGATGATGATGGGGAACGGCTGGGGTGATGTGTGTGATGTTTCACTAAGGCGATGCTTCCTGCCATGATGTTGACTACAGCGAGTGGCAGGGAAGATGGCCAGAATGAGTCAAACTGGATGATTTTTTTTTATTCAGGATGATGATGATGCTCGAGGCACCGCATCCTTGGAAACACACATCTTCCCCCCCCCCTCTCTCTCTCTCTCTCTCTCTCTCTCTCTCTCTCTCTCTCTCTCTCTCTCTCTCTCTCTCCCTCTCTCTCTCCCCCGCCGTAAGTCTACCCATCTAACCTCCCCGCTCGTCAGCCATGTTGTATACATCGATGAAAACCCAACAGTATGTTTGACAATCAAGAGACGACGAGCCACACTGCTCGTTACGGTATAGTCTCCGGCGGCGAGAGAAATTTAGGAAGTCACTTGGTTACGTTGTTGTTTTATGAGATAAGAAAAAAGAATGGAGTTACAGAAAGAGGAAGAGACAGCATCCGTTCTTACTCTGGGCAACAGAAGAGACATGTTAAATAAGCCGGATAAATCAACTTAAGTTATACAGTCGCTGAAAACGATGTAGTAAAAACATCAGATTACACAAGAAATCTGAACTGTACACAGCACAACAGAAGAAACAGATTAAAGGTTGCAGACGAAGCCAGACTTCAACAGAGGCAGGTACGAGCAGAGAAGTGTGCCATACGTCCCCGTGTTGGTAACACAGCATCAGTAAAAAACGTGAATGACTTCCTTAGGAAAACATGACTGACCTGCCTGGCGAGACAGCAGCGGAAGCAGAGAGGATGAGACCTCTGCAGTAGTAGCAGGAGTCATCGGGGCAAGGACCTCTGCAGCTGCAGTAGTAGGAGCAGCAGGAGTCAGCGAGGCAGGGACCTCTGCAGCAGTCATTAAAGCAAGAGTTACAGGATGATAACAAAACTGCTGCGTCAGCTGCACAGTCTGCAGATAATCTGTACAGCTGGAGTCGTGCGTAAATGATTTCACCAAGAAGGCCTGAGGTGCTGCTCTCCTTTGTCTACTTGGGAAAGTTAAGTCCCAACGGCACCATACTTAGTGTGTGGTGCTGTGTGGCACCCAGAGATGGTGGTGGTGCTGTGTGGCACCCAGAGATGGTGGTGTTGTGTGGCACCCAGAGATGGTGAAGGTGCTGTGTGACACCCAGAGATGGTGGTGTTGTGTGGCACCCAGAGATGGTGGTGGTGCTGTGTGGCACCCAGAGATGGTGGTGGTGTTGTGTGACACCCAGAGATGGTGGTGGTGCTGTGTGACACCCAGAGATGGTGCCAGTTTTGTGTGTCTTCACTGACAACACCTTCCACCTGCTAACTCCATCCCGTCCTTGGCCTGACAACACTCCCTTTATGCCTAGTCTCCAGCCTATAAGATATTCCCCTGAACCTCTACTCAATCAGCTTCATTTGTCAGAAGTTCAGAGTCCTTCACTCCTATTCGCTCATCCTTCATGAAATTTTCATCAGAGTCCTTCATTTCCATTCATTCATCCTTCGTGAGAGTTTTCTCAGAGTCCTTCACTCCTCTTCATTCATCTTTGGTGAAAGTTCTCTCAGAATCCTTCACTTCCATTCATTCATCCTTGGTGAACTGTTCTACATCTTTCCGACTCAGACTTTAACCTGACTTTCATCATTAGTTCCCGAAATGAAGGTGAATGTTATCTATGTTCACTATACTGGCACTTGTATCCCTCACTATTATCGCTGGCGTCACCATCACCACGGTCATAATGCCTCCTGTGCCGCCTTCATCATCACACCGTCACGATCATCATCGTCGCTGGCGTCACCGTCACCGTCACACCGTCACTGCCAGGTCTCATTGTTACGTTACTGTGAGACAAATAGTCATAGATTTAGCCAAGTCTGACTGAAGAAGAAGAAGAAGAAGAAGAAGAAGAAGAAGAAGAAGAAGAAGAAGAGGAAGAAGAAGAAGAAGAGGAGGAGGAGGAGGAGGAGGGAAGGACACAACCTTTACATGCAGAGTCAATGTGCGGGAGAAGACTTGTTGTGGTTAATTTGCAGGAGGAGCAGACGTGCCACCAGGCCAGGATGTGCTGGACATGAGACTGGCTCAGGAACCGGCGTTAATTACTTCCTTCCTTGATACCTGAACAAGTTTTGCAGGAAGAGAGAGAGAGAGAGAGGAAGACGGGGATATAATAGAGAGAAAGAGAGAGACGTAATTACGCTCTCTCTCTCTCTCTCTCTCTCTCTCTCTCTCTCTCTCTCTCTCTCTCTCTCTCTCTCTCTCTTGGCGAGACACTATCTCTACCATCCACCATCATCTCTCATTCCCTGTGGCAGTCGTCCATCTATTGTCCTCTCTCTCAGTACTTACCATTGCTGTAATCTTGTACATTTCCTCTCCCGGCTGCTACCCCTCCCAGTCAATTCTCCTCCTCCTTCCCGTCTCATAATCAGTATTGTATTGTTCTTGTCTCCTTCTGTCCTTCTCTCTTCATTACGTCCTTCTCTCGTGGCCACTTTACCACACCCGTCCCAGCCGTCTCCTCCCGCACCGTTTGGCCTCCTCCTCCTGGCACGCTCCGGCTTCACGGCCTCCAGCACGTCCACTGTGACTTTTTCTCCTGTCGTTGGCTCCGGTCACGGACAAAAGTCATCACCGAGTTTGAACCTTATGGAATATAAAAATAAAAAAAAAGAGAAAGAAAAGTAAGGAGAGAGGAGAAAAGAATAGTCTTTGGTGGTTTAGAGGAAGTGGAAAATCTGCCTTTTGAAAAGGGATCTGATCTCAACTGTTGATAAAAGACATGAGAACATATAGAGTTCCAGAGTTTAGTGGTTTAGGGAACAGTATCAAAGGCCACAGACGAATCATTACACACCATGGCTCACCGTATATTGATATAGCTAATGGCTATAGGGGCACACAAGCAGCCATCTGCGTCAGGAGGCTTTATACTGTGAGGTGTCAGCCTTATTACGACCCGGAACACCCTGCTTGACTGTGTCCTGCACGTCCACAGCCGCGTCAGGAGGTTTGCTGATGTGTGTGTGTGTGTGTGTGTATGTGTGTGTGTGTGTGTGTGTGTGTGTGTGTGTGTGTGTGTGTGTGTGTGTGTGTGTCATCCTCACCACGACCCAGGGTCTCCACCACCTCAGGTCTTGGTGTCTTGGTCTATTGTGAGGCTCGTGCCGACCTTGGCACAGTCCATCTGTTTATGACCAATAGCCGACGTCGAAGAAATGCCATCTTAAGTATTAGCTCTGAGGGACGTCTTCATGCTGCTTTAGGTATGGGTTTTGTGGAACAGGAGTTCGGCGGAAGAGATGGAAGATGAGGCAGGGGGTCCAGCCAGGTGGATAGAAGTCTAGCGAGGGTCCAGCCAAGTTGATGGAGGTGTGGGACTGGAGTCCTACTAGGTGAATGGGGATATGTGAGTCCCATCTCTAAGGATAGGAGCGTTAAGTCCAATCTGCCACATCACAACCTTTACATCAGCATCTCTGGCGCTGCTCGAGGATCCCAGGTACATAGAGGACAGACCTAAGGATCCCAGGTACATATCCCCGGCCAGGTTGAAGGTCAGACCCGGGGAGCTGACCTGATTTTTTTGCCACAACAATGCCACTCCCACCCACCGTGTAGATGGTGGCGCGAAAGAAGAGGATACAGAATGCACTAAAGGTCCCGCGGGGGGCTGGCTGGTGGGCCTCAATGATTGAAATACATTACAGTTTACATTGTGAGAAAAATGTCAACATGGTTTGGGCAACACAGTGAATCATTCGGTAATTTACACTGTTAGTGAAGTTTACAACAGTTGAACAACAACGAGAGGATTACGTCTCAAGATAGATAACGAAAGAATTGTCTACAATGAGGAAAGTTATGGTACTTCCCAAGTTTTCGAGGTAGACCATTGTTAGGGATGAAATGGTTCCTCATTACGTGTAATGTCTGGCAAGAATCATATCTGAACTCGCTGATTTTACAACAGTCAAGTACATAATGTTGCCGGGTGTGGGAACGACTGTGTTGGCAAAGTTTACATTTGGTCTGTTCATCATCAACAGGAAGGGGTAAACTCCCATGAACATCTATAGCCCAGCCTAAGCTGGGCGACAACAACATCAAACTGTCTCCGACTGATCGTGTGGGCGGGACAAGATCTACATGGTTCTTCTTGCATATCATGGTGGTAGATGGACCTGCTTATGTTCATTTCACGTCTCCTTAAGCCTAGAGAAAAAACTAATGATTTCATGTTCTTTTCGAACGATGGTTTTGAAGGCTACTCGCAGATATACCCAGGAGGGTAGACAATGTCATCCCTCACGGCAGACGGTTTTGGCGAAGTTCATCAACTTCCTCATGCATTCTGGGCCCAGTGTGGGATGGAGGCTGAGCTGATCAGCAGCCGTGACCATAAATACCAGCTCCGTGTCGGGCCCTCCTACACACGGTAAAGGATCAGCCACGCCGCAGGGGAACCTGAACCTAATCAACATTTTTCAGAAGGAGTTAATTAACTATTCCTTAGTTAATCCAGCGGAGTGGAGTGAGCCATGAAGCTGTGGGTCCGCCCATGTCACACCACCAATATACTAAAAGGGTCACTAATATACCAAGCGGGTTAGACGTCGTATTCGAGGTAGGTCATCATCACTCACATCTTAGCCAGCATCATTATGCCGTCTGGATCACCAGGACACAGAGTCGAGGGTCGTCAGGTTCAGACGACCCGTGACGAGGGTCGTCGAGATAACACGACCCTCAGCGAGGATGATCGGCCTCATACGATTCTTAGTGAGGGTCGTCAGGTTCAGACGAGCTAAATGGATATTACGACAGATCTCTTGACACTTGAACCGCGCGTGTGAGTGAAGGGTAAATATGTGGACTGTTCCGCCAGCCAGCGAGGCTCCCCTCATCTGCCTCTTCCAATAATTCTCGATTATTTATGTTCTTTCTCAATTTGTCTTCTTCCCTATTTCTTCCTTCTACTAGATTTACGTCTTCCTGTTTTTTCGTCAACTTTCTTTATTATGTCGTTGTGATGATCAGCTCTATGTATTTGTCATTCTTCATCGTCGGTGTGTTGTTCCCCGTCGTCCCTCTGTTTCCCGCCTTCTCGCCGTCCTTTGTCGTTGTTCTATTCCTCGTCGTTCCTCTTTCATTGTCGTTCCATTGTTCCTTGCCGTCGTTCTGAGCCTCATCGCCAGCACCCCCAGTCGTTCCTCTGTCTCCCCATCCTATCACTGCCCCGTCATCGTCTTCTCCCCCGTCGTCCCTCTGTCTCCCCGTCCTATCACTACCCTGTCATCGTCTTCTCCCCCGTCGTTCCACTGTCTCCCCGTCCTATCAGTACCCCGTCATCGTGCTCTACCCAGTCATCGCCCTCCTCCTCTGCTAAGACCACCATCTCTCAGGCCATCAATAAGGCGGGTGAGGAGCTGGTCCTGGCAGCTCAGGCCGCTGGGATCCCGTCTTAGAGGAAGCTGAGCCCTCCAGTGACGCCTTAAGATGATCATCTTCACTTGATACATAACTTGTGTGTTATGTTGTGGACGTCGCCAGTCCACCAACCCTTGGATGGCTATACCATGGGTCCTGAAAGTCAGAGAGGAAAGGTGGATGTCCCTCTCAGCACATGAACTGGTTGAGGTAGCTGGCTTCCCGCATCGAGACTCGAACCCTTCCCACAGATTCTTAGAGAACACTACTGACCACTTTATTGCAGTGATGGATATTCTAACTTGTTTGATTCAAAATTCGTGGCTGTGATGTCGACAAATGAGACTGATATTATCTGGCCAGTATGTTAGTTAGGTGTTACAGATAGATGGGAAATGCTGTGTTGTGTTATAGGGAACTGAGAAACACTCTGTTGCGTTACGGTGAGATGGGAAACACTGTATTGTGTCAGTGTTTCTGGGTAGTTCTGACCACACTCACCAATCGCTTTGGAAAACTAATTCTTGCCTGATGAATGATTTTGATGAATGAATAATTTCCTTAGAATGTTCATCCACAAACATCCACAATCGTGGGCATTGTATATGGACCATTGTAGAGAGAAAAAAGAATATAACATGTATTTCCAGTTACTACGAAAGATAAAACCAAGATACGTAGTCCAGTTCAAACAAAAATGGGGAACTAAATCATGACAAGAAAATTCGTTTGAACTCTCAACCAAATGAAGAATACATTACAGGAAAGAGAAACAGAAGATACCCGTAGCTGTTGTCCTCCGGAGATCTAACACGGATTTAATATCCGGTTGTAAAAGAGATGGATATAGTTTGTCACTCGCCATACATCAGTGTTGTATTGTCTGGCAATCCCTCTAGTGTCGGCTGTTGTGATGATATTCTGAAAACAGAAATTCCATGGTGGATTTTACTCCTTAGATTGATGGTGGGTTTGATGATGAACATGATGATGTGTCACAGGATGTGGGGAAGGCTTGGAATGTTCATCATAAGAGGCCAAACACCAGGTATGGTGAGGATCTTCACTTGTCCTCATAACATATGATAGAGAGAAGGAAAACATTATGTTAAGACAGATAGATGGCTCAGGGTCGAATCTGGACAAAGGTTTAAGATTCAACGATACTGGAAGTAAAGTTTCTTCATGTCATCATCGCTGGAAGCCTCTGGAAGTTTTCCATATGCTCGTAATGATATAAGATAAGGCCAGTCACAGCAGGAGAGGAGTTACCTGAAGAAGCAGTGTGACCAACTCTCGACAACCTTTCTGAACTAATCCAAAATCATATAACCACAAATATTCCCAAAGCTAAAACTGTTCCGTGTTGAGATGGACATCAAACCTGAGGACATGCTGTACTGGCTCCCATCTTCAGTACCTGACAATCACCCTCGAGTTTCCTATAGCGACAACGTTATGTTGAATGAGTCATCCGGGAGAAGGTTATACGTCGGCCCATCAACAACGATCCATCTTGACACAGGAACAACGGGCTCCCACACTATCAACATCACACGTCTTCTTTCCCCCGCCCAGAATCTTGCATCAATCAACCTGACCATTTCAGAGGAACCGTATATTTTTCATGGTAAATAGCTTTCCTTTGTAGGGGCGCCAAGAGGAACTGAACCTTCTTAATGGAGAATAGGGCCACTATACACACCTGTCGAGGGCCACCATCGAAAACCCATTAGCCCTGATGGAAACCCGTTCAAGTTGTATATTTTTAGGAATCTATTGAGTGTATAGCTCCAGTTGGACGATGAATTTAGAGCTTAAGTTGTTAGTAATCTATCAGCCAACGTGGAGGAATCCATTGGATTTCCTTTTGGTTATATACAAGCGATGTGTTTCAGTAGTTGTGTCGTTTGAACTGAGCTTCAATCACGACGAGTCGTGATCTCTCTTGATGCTTCTATCTACTCCACTTGATCAAGTGTGGCTACGAGACTGACGAGTGGCAGCAACCGTGAACACCCTGGGTATAACATCTCGTTCGTTCTCACTAGCCAAGGAATTTACGACCCTATGTAGGCACTGAAAGTGCAGACAGAAGCAAGGAGGAAATGTTAAAATGTCTGCAGACAAGTTCGGGGGAAGGACGTGGCACTCATAGAACTACAATGAAAATCCAACCTTATTATCTTTCACGGTCTTTATACCGTTGTATCCACGTGTTAATGTATGATGGTCGTCGTTACCCTACCTATATATATGTCATAAAACACCTGAAGATAACTACCACCTTTCTCTATGTCCTTATGCTTCAATCTGTCAGGATATATGAGGAGCGTGCTCGGGGTAGTACAGATATGATGATGTTGGTGAGTAGGTTGTGATGGTACTGTGAGACTGTAGGGTCAAGGCTTGGGAGGGTAAGATGGTGTAGAGGTCAGCCCTACACAGAAAGGAGAAGATAGTGTTCATTTCTACACAGGGAGTATATACTCGCGTACAGCCTAGTCCAACACAATGAGCATTGCCATCTCCCACAAGCCGCCACACCCAGCTGACGTCAACAGACAGGAAGAACACATATGAGGATCATAACACTAGACCAGTATGTCGACGTTTTCTCTCTTTCTTTTTTTTTTTCACTCGACATAACACAAACATGGTGTGGTCTCTCCCCCTATACGTCCAGCATAAACCAACTGCATTTTACACGTAGAAATGTAATACACCATCGTTTCGAAGCTATTTTCAAGAGGTTATATATATATATGTGTTCATGTGAGTGTGCAGTTTATGTCTCGTCTCCTTCTTTGTCTACCTCTGCCATGTTGCTTCTCTCCATCTCTCTGTAGCCTCTCATCTCCTCTTGCCTAGCCTGGGCCAGCTGTCCCACCCACTCTCCTGCAGTAATGCCAGCTTTATGGACCACAGTCGCGGCTTCTCGTGTGGCGGCAGATGAGGACACAGGGTCACAACACAATATCTGGATCCCCCCGTCCTCCTAAAGCTGGTCTCGCTGGCATAATATTGAGGTTATGTTCTTTATTGGCCAATACCTTTTTAGCGGTGTCATATAGTATTGGATTACCTTCTTGTTAGGACGTTTGTAGGTGACAGAATCTGAACAGAGTGTTACGTGTTGGCATTTTCTTTTAAGTGATACGCGAAATGTAGCTTAGGCGGGTAGAAGGGCAGTGGTACGAAACAGTTTCACTAGCTATTTGCTAAGGAAGTTTGTCGTTGCTGTATCAATTCATCGTTGTACAGATGAGGGGGAGATTTCATATGTGTGTCACCCAACAACGATTAGAGATTTGCAAGTGGAGAACTCTTTTCTTGAGTCGACATTTCCAGAAGGGAGTGTTATAACATTCATTCCATCCGTGATAATCATGGCTTCAATGACGTATCTGTTTCTGTTAGATGTAGGAGCGAAGGTGAAAGACAGTGACAGATGAAATATATCGTAGTAATAACGATTCTTGCGCCTTTTGTACATAAAGAAATCGACGCTGCCATTACTGTCAGTGATGCTTTGGGAGGAATTTGTGGGGTGTCGACCTAAGGCTTTATACTCTGATCTTACTATGTGAGACATAGTCACGTAATGTCTTCTGTTTTACCATTGATTCTCCTCTGTTATCAAACTCCTTATCATGTCCACGGGTTCCTGAGGCTTTAACAACAGCTCTTATCGTCAGAGTCAAGTGAGAATCATGGCGGGTACGCTGGTGTATCTGTAAATAAAAACATCGTTTGCTGGCAATAAGCGCGAGACCCATCCTCCCACCAATCTCATGTAATCGCATTGCGTCTCATCAAGAAGGATCCAATACTCCTCAAGTGGGCTTCTGGGCCCGCGGAACCCGATCAACAGGCTGCTGAACCTTTTATCCCGACTGTCTCATATTTCTTATGGGATCAGGAGGAGGTGATCCCCTTGTTGATACCGGCGGCACCACAGCCCAGTCAGCGAGGAGCGGCAGAACATGGCTGCGAGAAGCCACCTCACTCCCTCACTCTGCTCTTGCCTTCTGCACCTCTTCTCTGATTTAGGGGAAACAGAAGAAAATAGTCGAATAAATCACCATATAAAAGAAAAAGGACAAATTCATGCACACATACAAAGTACATAACAAATATGCAAACGTTGTGTCACAGTGATATACTGTCTGAAATCAAGAAGTCCTTTAGAAGCGTACATGCAGGAGGGTAGCGATTACCACAGGTGAGATGTGTGAAGGATGGGAAGATAGTGAGCACATCGAGGTGCAGGGGATGCTAAGAGGAGCAGGGATAGTTTTACAGACATGCGTTGACACAGACAATAGCTTCATAGTCAGAGTAATGAATACAGTAACACATATGTAGATAGATAGATATGTGCTTTATCGTATGTGTTTATGTATGTGTGTGTGTGTGTGTGTGTGTGTGTGTGTGTGTGTGTGTGTGTGTGTGTGTGTGTGTGTGTGTGTTAGTAAATGAGCAATGTGAAGACCTGTCTACACACACACACACACACACATGGAGTGTACTACACCCCAGCTCTACACAGTTCCCTTGACTCCATGACCCCACGTAGCCAACAGGTGAGTAAGATGATATACTCTGAGTGAGAGGTGAGAGGTGAGGTGAGGTAATGAATACAGTAACACATATGTAGATAGATAGATATGTGCTTTATCGTATGTGTTTATGTATGTGTGTGTGTGTGTGTGTGTGTGTGTGTGTGTGTGTGTGTGTGTGTGTGTGTGTTAGTAAATGAGCAATGTGAAGACCTGTCTACACACACACACACACACACACACATGGAGTGTACTACACCCCAGCTCTACACAGTTCCCTTGACTCCATGACCCCACGTAGCCAACAGGTGAGTAAGATGATATACTCTGAGTGAGAGGTGAGAGGTGAGGGATGAGGTGAGAGGTGAGAGGCAGGAGGGACAAAGTGGCAAGGCGAGACATCGTAACCCAGGTAATGGATGATGAAGGTCATATTGATGGCTGCCACACCTGAGCTGGGGGGTTGTGGGATGATGGGGGAAGGTGGCTACCACAACTGGTCTTGGAGGGTTGTGGGTCTGGGGTTGTGAGATGGGAGAGGTGGCCGCCACATACAAAGATCATGGAAGATGGTAAGCTAATCTGACGTAAGTAGAGAAGATACCTCAGGTATCCAGTACACAGGCTCTACACCAGTCACACAGAGCCACTACACCAGTACACACAGGCTCTACACCAGTCACACACAGCCACTACACCAGTACACAGGCTCTACACCAGTCACACAGAGCCACTACACCAGTACACAGGCTCTACACCAATCACACACAGCCACTACACCAGCCACATAGAGCCAATCATCAGTACACAGTCTCTATAACAGTCACACAGGACTATACGCCAATACACCGTTTCTATACTCGCTACACAGAGCCACACACCAGCACACGGGCTCTACACACTGGCAGGACAACAACATCAGCTCTGCCATGATAACACGGACAAACACACAGGTCAGGAACAAAAGCTTGACAAAAACACGAGTGACAGTATTGGTAAAGTGGGAGGCGGGGATATGGAAGGGGAAAGGGAGAGGTGCATGGGGTAGGGAGAGGGGTGAAGAGAGGAGGTGTGCAAGGGAAGAGGAAAGGGGAGGGGGGCATAAAGGGGAGGGATACAGGGAGAGGGTTTACAGTGTGGGGTGAGGCTGGTTGTGGTGGGGTGAGAGAGAGAGAGAGTGTGTGTGGCATAATGTGTAGTGTGGTTGCAGTGGCTTGATAGGCCGTATGCTTGTGGTGGGTGTGGGGTTGTGGTACGGGGCGAGTGGCTGTGCTGGGGAAGAGGGATGCTAGGAGTTGGGGTATAGTTTTGATGATGGTGTAATTGTGGTGGGGAGATCAGATCCGAGTATGGTGGGGGGAATGTGTGTGATGGTGGTGGTGAGAGTGGGGGTAGAAGCGAGTGTGTGATTATAGTGGAATGGGTAAATACAGTGTGGGTGTGGTTGTTGTGAAAGACAAGCGTGGTGGGGGTGGTTGTGGCGTAGTTGTTATTATGGTAGGATGGAGGGTGGCTATTATTATACCAGGACAGGTCATGTGACCTGCCAGCATCCTGACCACTTGACCTGGCATACCAGGGTCACCAAGTAAACTAGAGTAAACCAGCCTGGTATCTACTGAGGCGTGTAAAGCAGCAGGGACTGTGGTCTGGACGAGTATGACTCGAGGGACCTGGTCCTCCAAAGCTTAGGGGTCAGACTCTGGCGAAGTTCGAAGCTCACATACCACCACCATTCCTCTCTTTCCCACCCACAATAGCCAGGTAGGACGGAGGACATGACGGAGCGTGAGGGTGTGAGGTTAGTGGGGTGTGGGGGTTTACGGGTAAGGTGGAGGTGAGGGGTTCTGGGGAGGTGGGAACTGAGACAGAGGTTGCTGGAGCTGGAGGGTGTAATGCAGAGGGAGGAGGAGGAGGAGGAGGAGAGGCGTGAAGATGATAGTAAGGGGTTTAGGGAAGCCCCCTTGAGACCAAGGGACAGGGTAATAAAGGGGAGGCGAGGAGCATCCCTGAAGGCCAAGCAGGGGAGAGGAGGGGGGAGGGGAGGGTGTGTTAAGGGTAGTAAGGGGGTGAGGGGAGGCTAAGAGCGCCCCAGGAGACCACCATAACCCAGTTAGGTGTGGGTGCCGCGGGGAGTGGGGGGATGGAGGGAGGGGGAGGAGGAGGGTCATACCTGAGGCACATAACACGAGTCCTTATTTTGTGGCTCAGTGTTTTGTGTGGATAACTTGATGAAGTGGGGACCCCAGGCAGTCTGCTGGTGGAGCACTGGTGGAGAACTGGTGGACTGGTGCAGCTGGTGGAGCACTGGTGGCAGTCTGCTGGTGGAGCACTGATGGACTGATGGAGTTTTATTTTTGCGTTCGATAACTGTATTACCAGAATGCATCGTTACATTACTTTGGCTTCCATTGAATTCGCCTCGTCGCGTCTCTGACCACAGCATCAGTTCGTGAAAATCCCTTTAAATCTTGTAACAATCTTCGTTTGCTGGAGTTTTAGTTCTAAGTTTCGTATCTTAATCGAGTGGTTCCTGTCTCGAGATCATTGATATAAATGATAAAAACACGGGGCCTAGAAGTAAGCCCTGTGGTACCCCGCTTGTCTCAGTGAAACATTTCAATGCTTCACCGTTGAGAATCACACATCATTATCTAAATGTGAGTTGATTTACAATACTCGCGCATACTCGATATGATGATGTCTGGGCTGACGGAGAGTAGCGATTGCAAACGGAGGGTGGAGAAGGAAAGGTGGAGGGTAGAAGGTGAGTGAGGACTGGTGGAGGGTGGGTGGTGAAGGGTAGATGAGGGGGCGTTAGTATATGGTGCTTTAGTAGGAGGAGGAGGGAAGGACAGGTAGAGAAGGGTAGACGGTAGGGAGGGGCTGGCAGAGGGGTGTGAGGGGTCACAGAGGGGTATCGAGGGCTTGTGGAGTGTAATGTAAGTTGGTGGTGGTCTTTTTTTTCGGAGGGTTCAAGGGCTCATGGAGGATGCAGGTGGGGTAGTGGAGGGCTTTTAGAGAAGTGTGAATGGTGACTGAGGGCAGTGGAGGGCTTACGGAGGGCGTTGGAGGGCTTACGGAGGGCGGTGGAGGGCTTACGGAGGGCGGTGGAGGGCAGGAGGTGGGGACGCCAGGAGTTATGTTACGCCCTGACTGACGCACTGCGGCAGAGGTGAATCCTTCTTTCTTCCTTCTTGGCTCGTCCCTATACCCCCCTTCTTCCTCTCATGTCTCCGCGCCTCGCACTCTCTCCTTCTCTCAGCCATCTTACGCTCTCCCTCTCTTCCCATCTTTATCAACCTTCTTCATCGTTGATTTTGCTTCCTCTCGTTGTCTACTTTCCTTCGGTATCATTTTTCATTTTCATTCCTTCTTTTCTTTATATTTCAGCCATGTGATCTTCCCTTTCTTTCCTTATACCTTCTCTCTTTCCCAGTGACTTTCTCTCCTCCTCCTTCTCTATTTCTATAATCTTCCCTCTACTATCTTACCCCGAGTCAGTTGCTACGTGAGAGAACGGTTGGGGGAGGGGGAGGGGGAGGGGATAAATGTGGGGTAGGGTCGGTGGGGAGGGGACAGTGGGGGAGGGGACGGGGAAGGAAAATGTCTCCTCCCAGGTCTTCCTCACAAACAGATTCCAGCGGTTCATTTTCTGTTGAGATGTCATTCACATCGAGGCCTTCCTTTGCTGTTTCCCATCTTCATCACTTTACAATTACTCGAGTTCAAATTCATTAATCACATATCAGATCAGCTTTGTAATTTCTGTAGGTCCCTTTATAGGTTGATGCAATCCTCCCTTCGCTTTTCACTTCCTTCTTAACCTTAGCATCACACCTAAACATTTAAGTAGGAGTCCAATCCTTTTGGCAAGTAGCCTGAATAGATTAAGAGAAGCAGTGGTCCCAGAACAAGGCCCAGCGGGACGCCACTGGTGACCACAACCCATTTCGGGAAGGCTCATCTAACATGCATCTATTGCTTCCTTCCACCTGAACAATCTTCAGTCCATTAAAGTAGTCTCTCTCTCATCTCTACATGAAGATCGAGCCTCTTTATCAGTCACCAATGTAGCACGAGTGTCAAATACATCCTGAGTGTCTAGATACGTACAATCCAATGTTCTAAACTTGATGCTTTTACTTGATGTAACTCAGAAAAAAAAATACGATTTTCTGTGATGCCCAAGAGTACAAACTCGATATCTTGAGCTTGTTATTTTAGTTATATTTATCTGTTTATTATTTTTTTACCAACAGTGTCAACAAGAAGCCACTAGATTCTCTTGTCTTCCTTGATATAAGACACTACTTTGAGAATCGAAGAGATGTCCACGAAGTATATGATCCTTTGTATTTCTTAGACTTTTACACAGAAAAACTTTCAAGGAACCAAAAAAAAAAAAGAAAAAAACTATTACAGACACTGAAATGTTTATCATTCTGAATTCTTTTTCCTAGGAGAACAAAGTGATGTCTTGAAGGTAACTCCCCTAAGTTTTTCTCCGATATAAACAAAACCTTTCAAGTACTTTCAGGCACCTGGAGATATGAAGTTCCGACTTTCCTTGAAAATTCCCGAGAAAAGTTTACTTGGATTGCAATACACCTGGCACTGCGGGAGCCCCCAAGTGTCGGTTGCCATGCCTTTGGTTCAAACTGTCGTACTGCTTCTTATGATAGCTTAAGGAGGTGTGTTCCTTGTTCCTTTGAATTTGGTCCCCCTGCGACCATCATAAATAAACCTGGATGCCATCTTCATTAAATACCCAAGAAAAAGAGATATATATAGCTTAAGGGAACTGTATTATAAATATGATCCATTATAACCTTAATGGGATAATAATACCAGCGCTGATGTATTGCAACTGCAGTTAGTGTGGGCGATAGATCAGGGTAAATTATTACCCAAATCAAGTGTCATAAATCACCTTAATAATCTTATGTTGAAGGGTGTGAGAAAAGAACTAGTGAGAGCTTAGGTATCATCAGCACCATCTCGACTGACTGTATGTAACCCTAACATGTTACCCTTTACACTGTAAGAGAGGATGGGTTTTTGAACTGATATAATGTTACTTTATAGGATATAATTCCATTTCAGAGTCAGGCTTCTTTGTTTTATTGGTTGGTAGGTTAAAGTACTCAGGAACCTCCAGTTTATTGTCTGAAGGCATATGTCACCTTCATGATGATCCAGGCTTTTTCACGATCTCCCCAATTGGTTCAGTCTTGTGGAGTGGATGGACAAACCCAGTACATCACTACATCACCACTTTTCAGTATCACCCAAGAAGAGGAACACACCATACATCGATCTTCCTTCAGTATAAAGAAAAAAGAACATCACTACACATCACCACGTTTGCAGCACCTCACCAAACCATCTCGCCCACAGTCACCATATCAAATGATAATTCATAGCTTGGCACGTCGCAAAGCCAAGATGGCGTCACCTCTCATGTTCTGCGGGAGAGACTCCCTGGTCTGAGCTCGGCTTTTGCTGACATCATCCTGTCACCTCCATGCCTCTCTCCTGATTATCTTGGCTATAAAGATCTCTTGGGTCGCTTTTCACAATCACGGACCTTTTACACTCAGACTCACTCACATTCCCAGCCCATAAGTGAAGCCTGTGACACAATTCATTTGCAATAATACCATAACATTTTAGTTACAAGTTCGCGTGTTTTTCGGCGATATGTCAACCACCACAGAAGCTGAAGCAGTGGTGGTATTTTCTTACCACTCTTTGTTTCCATCCTTAGCAATAACGAAAATGATATCAAATACATGATTTTCTTCGTTCATGGCTATCGAGGCAATGTCAGATAGACCAGATATTCACACAGGAGCGTCGCCATGACTCATGTTGGTGCTAGTGGTCTAGATCTGCTGAGGAACGACCCAAGGGGCGGGCCATAGCGGGTGAACAGCCTGGTTCTATATGCCCTAGGTCACCACTGCCTTGGAGCTAATTTGAAAACTTCGATTAAAAGTGACTTTACTCCTGTAATCAGTATTTTTTTTATGGAAAGCAATAACTTTTGTGATTTCTTCATTATCTGGTGTACAGGACTATTCTATATACCTAACTTTTATGGGTAACACTTTCTTATAATATCATTTTTGCATTTATGAACAAATATTTTTTATGGCGTATATTGATCATTGTAAAACAAACCAAGGTATTTTGAAGTTTTGAATTTTCTCGTACCAATAAGATGTCAAACTGACTAAAACGTTACTCTGTGTTATGGTCAACAGATCCTTTATGGTAAACGATCAACAGATAATCATCTCTATGTTTTTATTTGTAAAAGTGCGTATGACATCTTGTATGTAGGTGTAATTCTGGCTTTATTTTGTATCTGGCTTTCGTAGATGTCGTTTGCGTTGTGATGGGTGAAAACGTCATACGGCTGGCACATCTGTCCGCCCGAGGAAGATTCTTTTTAAGTAATATTACGGCAGCTTCA
Organism: Panulirus ornatus; assembly: GCF_036320965.1. NCBI lineage: Eukaryota > Metazoa > Arthropoda > Malacostraca > Decapoda > Palinuridae > Panulirus > Panulirus ornatus. The sequence goes on along the minus strand of NC_092265.1, from coordinate 9,465,750 downwards.
CGCTAGCTAGCACTGTTTTTGTCAATTATCTGACTTGTTGCCTTTTTTTTCTTTATAAAATTACTTCCTAAATTCCGTGGCTGATCAAGAAGTACGAAACGATTTCTCGACTCCGAGAGATCTCACCGCTATCAAGTCAAGTTAAGATCTATACTTGTGAGTGAAAATTTATTCTTAAATGAAGTATATAATGGTTCAGATTAATCAAAACTATATTTAAAGTATAATAATATTAAATACTTTTAGAATTATTGATAAGAATAATTATTATATCAACCTCGAAAATAAAAAATACGTCTCATTTGTTTGTGTACGTTTAAACACCCTGATGCCTGTCCGTGGCAGGAGTAAACACTCTCGAGGACTCATAATCTTTCTTCCAGTTTGGTCGTGCTAGTTCGGAGAATACCTTATTAAACATATATGGTTTTGCTTGACTCCTTATGTCACCGGGAACGAAATGAGTGGCCTCTTAATTCGCGTGTGTGACAGAGCACGCGAAAAAAAAAAGTGGATGGAAATCAGGAAATTGCCTTCAGGAAGTATCTGTGTGACGCCGCCCTTGCGGTTTTAGAATTGTGTGATGTCAATCCTAGCGTAAAGGCGATATGTAGTGCACATTTTATAGGTGATACCTCAGTGGTCAAGTTGTGTTAGTACAACTGACGGTTGTGAGCGTGTGGTCTGCTGACGTGTTGTTGTGAAGTGGCGACACATGTTTCCCTCAGTCCACCTCTGACGTGGGGAATGGCCTGTATTTGTCTGTGTTTTGTACAGTCTTTTAGTGCGTTTTTAAGGCAGTGTTACCTCATTGTTACCTTGTGGAAATTGTATGTAGACCAGGGAACATAAACAACAACAACGGCTGATCAACCTAAAGTGTCTCCATCAAGTGTTTACACATTCTTAAAGTGTAAATATTTACTTGTTAAGACATAACCGTTGTAACGAAGTGCCACAAATGGAGGCCAGGAACTATAGTGCGACCCATTTGGATATAAAGAAGTCATGCTGAGGAAGTTAGATGACCTGTACGGGGTAAGTGATATTTCCTTGTATTGTCAAAGGGTACTACTAAATAGAGAACTCTTAATATTTATTTTTCGAGGTTCATTGTGATTCGTTACCACTACTGTGTATTCTAATGTTATTTATACTGTTCTCATCTAACCTAACCTAGCCTAAATTCTAACAATGTAAAACCTGACCTAACCTAACCGTAAACCTAACCTGACTTGACCTAATCTTAAACCTAACATGACATAATCTAATCTAACCTAACCTAGCCTAGCCTAAATCTAACAATGTAAAACGACCTAACCTAACCTTAAACCTAACAATGACCTAACCTTAAACCTAACCTGACATAATCTAACCTAACTTAACCTAACCTTAAACCTAACCTGACATATCAAACCTAACCTAATCTAACCTAACCTAATCTAACCAAACCTTAAACCTAACATAGCCTAGCCTAAATCTAACAATGTAAAACGACCTAACCTAAACCTTAAACCTAACCTAACATGACCTAACCTTAAACCTAACCTGACATAATCTAACCTAACTTTACCTAACCTTAAAGCTAACCTGACATATCAAACCTAACCTAATCTAACCAAACCTTAAACCTAACCTGACATATCTAACTTAACCTAACCTGACATAATCCAACCTAACCAAACCTGACCTAACCTTAAATCTAACCTAACCTAACAACCTAACCTGACATAATCCAACCTAACCAAACCTCACCTAACTTTAAACCTAACCTGACATAATCTAATCAACCTAACCTAACCTAGCCTAGCCTAAATTCTAACTGTAAAACCTGACCTAATCTAACCAAACCTGACCTAACCTTAAACCTAACCTGACATATCTAACCTAATCCAACCTAACCTAACCTAACCTGACTTTACGTATCTAACCTAACCTAACCTTAAACCTAACCTGACATAGTCCAACCTCACCAAACCTGACCTAACCTTAAACCTATCCTGACATAACCTAACCTAACTTTAAACCTAACCTGACATAATCTAACCTGACCCAACCCAAACATTACTAAACCTTACCTATCTTGTTCTGCCCAACTGACTTTCATCACATAAACAGCGGTGGTGGCACACGCGACGGCGATCTGAAATAAAAGAAAGTCTTGTGTAATTACCTATCGTCGGGTGCAAGCAGTATCATGAAGAATGTTGACATATTTAGTGCATGTTTGATTTGCCCTTTAGAAGGTTAAAAAGTGATAGGGTTCTTTACAGTCTCTTATTTGGTAGTACCTCTTTATAGATATGTTTGACATTCGAGCTGAAGACCTTGGATGCAGGTGGGTGTTTTAGCGCATTACTTCATAACTTTATTCATTCTTTAATTTTGATGAAATTTATAGACAGTGCAACTGAGTAGTTAAGTTTTGTATTGATTATCTGAGGGTTATGACATTAGAGCTGAAGACCTAGGATGCAGGTGGGTGCAACTCAGTGCAACTGAGTAGTTAAGTTTTGTATTGATTATTGAAGGTTATGAATTTTTTTACGTATGTGTCATTATGTAATTCCATATAGAAATATCCATTTTCTCGTGAATGTTTAGTTAGGCAGTTCAGACACGCTTTTCAGGGTCATTTTGGCGAAAAGAAAGTGGTATTTTCGTTTCATTTAGAACGTACGTTATCCAAAAAAGATGTGAACGTGTTTGGGGCAAGTGGGATGGCGTCAGACGACCTAAGACCTGAGTATGTTGATAAAAAGCATTTGAATCGTACACAATCGTTTTAAGGTAGACAGAGCTGTTCATGGTAAACAGCGACATATCTGATATAGAGTGACTTTTATGGTGTGCAGGAGAGTATTGCTGTAGATTGTGAAATATTGAGATAGGTATTGAGGTATCGACGACGTCAGAACGCTTCGTAAATGTACAGTCTTACTGTGATAATCACCTAGCGATGGTGAGCCTCGAGGGGTGATTTGGTGTTAGGGGCGTGTGTATGTGGGGAGGGGGGGGGGGCGGAGAAGAGAAGTAAGAGGAGGAAGAACAAGAGGGTTAGAAGAAGGGAAGCTTGTGATGAGGTAGGTGTAGGGAAGAGAGGGGGAAGAGGGAGTAAACCAGAGTGGTTGAGGAAGAACACTGGTGATGTCACGAGACAGTAAACGGAACTAGATGTTTACTGCACCGGTCATAAAGTGGTAGCGCTGATGTGTTTGTGTCTACACGGGGGGAGTGTAGAGCAGTTAAGCAGTAGCGCTCTGTGGCTTCATTGTGGCAGTGAGATTGTGGGTATGAGGAATTCTGTTATATGATGAAACAGTGACTGTAATGTCCGTTCATTTCACTGAACAACAAAGTTTCTTGTATACTCATTAGTCTCATGATATTCCTTTCTGTTTTCCTTACATTTCTCTTTTACTGTGCTGGAGGCTGTAAATTAGTGCTGTGATGTTCATTAATCTTTATCAAATTAGAACTACACTATATTTATCACCATAGTTTGCATAAATCACTAAACACTTTACACTGGTAATTGTTCTGATACTTTCCAGCATCTTCTGGGATTGTTGATAGTTTATCTTGAAATAATAAAACATTTTCATCAGACAACTGTCTGTCATCACCTCTTGGCTACGACCGAGTTCGCTGTTGACTCCACAGTTCTCGTGAACCAATTATAGACTAAGTGTGAAGGTTATGGCCTCAGTCAGTCCCCGCTGCCTGGGGACCAACGTGGGGAAGGTGAGGTCCAGCAGCTGGGGCGGTGGGTGAGGTGATGAGTATTTGCCTTGGGATGGTAATTAATGCATAACCTTAATGGTCTCCGCACACCAGGGGTCTGTGAGTCCAGACTGGGATTGGGATAATTTCCCACTATGTAAATGGCTTCCATAATTTCACAGTGGGTTGACATCTTTGTAGTGGTTGTGGATCTGTGGAATTTTTCTACCGGCTGTAGTCTTGTCAGGGTTGTGTTATTAGTATTTTCTGTGGGTGTTTTAACTGCCTCGTGTGACAAGTACTTTATCAAACGTCAGGATTAACTTAAAGAAGTCATGCCAATATAACTTTTGGTGAACTAATAACGTACATTAATAACCTTTAAAATGTTTGTATCTTGGGTTACGTCTTTCTTCATAAGGAGGTTGCTGTCTCTATAGTTCATGTGGTATGAACTGTTGTTTGATCTATCTTCTTGGTTGTGGCTTTTGACGTTTTTCTTGAGTATACCTTTTGCCTGTGACCGGATCTAGCGACACAGAAAACGAAACTAAAGTATATGCTGCTGAGGTGGGTTAGCATGTCCGTGGTTTTGATTTAATTTTCGTTCCTTTTTCATTCACATTTGGAGTCTATTTACTCGTGTGGTGCCCAACATCCTCACAGAAAACGAGTGATGTAGTAGACCCAGGAGAGTGCCGCTGTGGAGCACTGGACTGTGGACCAGATCTGTCTGTGTCTTGCATGTTTGTTCGAGTCTTGCCTCACTGGGGGTCGCCGACGGTCCTAGTGTTGCCACACAAGCCCCTCACCTCAGCCTTGTGATGTGGTAAGGTCTGACGGTGAGTGGCACTTACCATAGATATTTCGCATTGTGCAGCCGCTCGGTACGACGTTACGAATCTTGGGGGGGGGGGGGTGATAGCCTTTGACTTGACCCATAATGGGTAAGGCCAAGGGTCGCACCTTTGCATCCACGGGTTGTACTGTCATGTCAAAGCAGAAGCGTTCATCTGACATAAGACTTGATGAATCAGCTTTGGTTCGTGTCTGATGAGGCAACATCATAAAGTCCTTGTATAGCCTTTTCGCCTATTGTTGATAAATTTCGCTCTAAGTAGATCAGATTGAATTAGTAAAATGCACGAAGGTATCCCGCACCAGATTTATTAACTTGTGCCGTAAGTTAGGGACAAGATGCGTTTATCTAACTTGAGACTTGACTATACTGCTTCTGGTTCATTTCAGTAGGAGGAAGATTTAAGTCCTTCTCACGTCCATGGCGGCCATTATGTTGACCTTAGCCAATCACCTGTGAGCCTGGCAGTCTGACCAATCACGTTCCAGGGTACAGCCGTGACAGCTGTTGTCATAGCAACGACAGACGCCTCTCATCACCTCGTCACCCAGACACTGGTTCTCCTGACTTCCCTTTCTTGGCTCAGGATAACCTCTCTCTCTCTCTCTCTCTCTCTCTCTCTCTCTCTCTCTCTCTCTCACACGTCTTTAAACGAGTTACATATGCATATAAGGACAAACTGACTCAGACACATAATCTGGAAGACTAAAGGCAATATATTTGTTTCTTTAGTAACACGTGGACCCTTGTGGCTTACCCCGTGTATCATGATACATACCCACCGTCGCCCACATCCTGTATCATCATACATGACACACACCTAGCTTAGATTGGTGTGTGTGTGTGTGTGTGTGTGTGTGTGTGTGTGTGTGTGTGTGTGTGTGTGTGTGTGCATATAAAGGAGTAAAAACGTGGTACGCGAGGTTAAGAGACAGGTCACCACGAGTGTAAATCTCTCCCGGTAACACGCTAATAAACATCACAAGCAAAAATCACACACACACACACACACACACACACAGTGAACACAGCAACAAATATCGTCGTCTCGTCCGCTGGTGGTCTGTGTGTGTGGTGTTCCTTGTCCGTCTCCTTCCTCCCTCTGTTGGCCAGGTTGACAGTGGCGCATAAGACACGAAGGTGTGCGTCAGGAGCCAGGCTGCTGGGAGAGGTTGGGGGAGAGGTGGGGGAGCTGTGTTTATCGTAGCGAGGGTGGAGAGAGGGAAGAAGAGGGATGGTTGTGTTTATCGATAATGTTGGACCATTACAGTAAATCCTTTGGCTCCCATCGGCCACCCTGGCCAGGCCAGACCAGAGGGAGCAGAACTGACCATCCCAGACGTATATGACGCGCTCTCACCCTCCACCTCCTGGACGACCAGAGAGAGAGAGAGAGAGAGAGAGAGAGAGAGAGAGAGAGAGAGAGAGAGAGAGAGAGAGAGAGAGAGAGAGAGAACACTCGCTTTACTCTTCCAGACAGACGACCAGCTGGGTAAACCTTCTCTCTCACCTGTGACTGGAGGGTGAGTATGGGTCTATATAACGAACGTGATGCCTGGCCATATGTGTTAAGGGTGTATTGGTATGGTGCAGGTGTGGTGGCCACGATGTAGGTGTGGCCATGGCCCTAGGTGGCGCTGGTCCAGGTGTGGCCATGGCCCAGATATGGCCGTGATTTGTTGTCATATCCAAAGTTTCTAGCGGTTTGTTTTTTGGACAGAGCGCTTGGTGGTTGGGATTTTTCGTTTCCGTCGAGATATTCATTGTACACATCTGGCCCATGGGATGTCTTGGCCATCCCTCCGTATAGAGTCCACCATCTCCGTGTAACGCACTGAAGCTTCGATGACAATGATTTATAGAAGGCCTTTAATACAGTAACTTCTTTCTTTTTTCTTTTTCTCCTCAGTCGTTCTCAATCGGTCGCTTGTGCAGGTCATTAAGGATCCATATACAATACAGAACAATGCAACGCAGAACAAAGGGACGGTATTTAATAAGGAAGCCATTAAAAGGATTTGGAGCAACTCTTTGTTCAGGGGGAGAACTGTGAGAAGGGTTCCAATCCTCTTGCTACTTAAAATAGCTGCGTGTAAGACATACAGTGTCCGGGTCTATTCCACAGTGTTGGTAGGAAGGAAAAAAAGGTATTTAAAGCTGTTTGATAGGGATGTGACGACCAAGTAGAGGGAGTACGATTGTCTGTTCTTGTGTTTGGATGAAGAAGGATCGTATCTTTGACGTCTCTGTCATATCTGTGTCTGGAGCCATGTGGATGTATCTGGCTTAATTACTTAATACTGAGCGAATGAGCGAAGCCTCGCTGATTCCACTGTAACTTTGAATGTTAGAACGGCGTGACAAACCTTCTGTGTGTACCCATGCGGTTTCCAAGCTTTGCAGATAGCCAGATTTTAATGCTGTCAGTATAGTATGGGGGCTGTGCATGACGTCACTACAGTGGGAGTGCCTGACGTAGGTGCTGTGGTTTCGTTTACTTCGTGGTGGGTAGTTGAGTGGGTCCTCGTGCCCCACTGGCATGTTAATGATCTGTGACCCACCCTTAGGTACCGCTTCGCTGTTGATCATCTCGCCTTTTCCCTGATGGTGGTGTTTTAGCCTTGATTGTCTTCCCCCATCTCTCTCTCTCTCTCTCTCTCTCTCTCTCTCTCTCTCTCTCTCTCTCTCTCTCTCTCTCTCTCTCTCCCTAAACTCTCCCGGACACTCCCAGATTCTCCGAGACTCGTTTAGACCCGTCCAAACTCGCTTATACTACTCAAGACATTGCCAGACATTCTCTCACACTGTCCCACATTTTCCCAAACACTCTCAGACCCTTTCAGATCTTCCCGCCCGCCACCCCACCCCAGACTCTCCCAAACAGTCGCAGATCCCCCCAAGACATTCGTAGACTCCCCAAGACTGTCATGGACCACTCCCTCGACGCGCCTTTAAACCATAGTTTTCATCTCGAGCAGCTTTGTCTTCTCTGTCTTTCTCTCTGCTTTACTGCCTCTCTCTCTCTCTCTCTCTCTCTCTCTCTCTCTCTCTCTCTCTCTCTCTCTCTCTCTCTCTCTCTCTCCTGGACTGCTCGTGGGCCCCCAGAGGTCAACAGAAGCTGCTTTTGTGAACATAGCACCAGTGACAACAAGTCTGTCTCTACCTCAACCAACCTCCCCCCCTTCTTTCGCCTCTCACCCCACGCCTCCCACTCCCTCCCTCATCCTAGTCATTACACTCTATCCCGTGCTGCCTCCGTCCCTCCCTCGTCCTCCCCTGTCCCTCCTCTATCCCTCTATTTCCCCCCCACACCCTTACTTCGCCCCTCTCTCCCATGGTCCGGCCCTTGTATGGGGTGATGTGATGTATGGAGAATATCACCCCACTTGACGCCTCCCCTATCTGGGATTTTATCTTTTTTTTTTCACAGTTGGTGTTATCTGACTAGAGGGGGCGGTTTCTTTATCTTTGTTATCGTGACCCGTTATCTTAAGTCGTCTCACTCGGCTCACCTTCGTTATCATAAGCGGTCACACCGCTTGGTTATTTTCATTAATCTTACCCGATTACCTTTCCAGTTATCTGTGTTGCCCATTTTTCACTGTGCTGTTGTCCTCTTCTATCCCCTATATTGCTCGGTTATCATAGGCAGTTACCTTGCTCTGTTGTCTTACTCAGGTATCTTAAGTTATATTACTGATTAGATCGTTTTGGTAAATGAATTATGAAGGGAAAGAGTGTTTGTGACTGTTGTAACCACACACACACACACACACACACACACACACACACACACACACACGCGCGCGCGCGCGCGCACCTCCTCCTGTCTTAGTACCCTTCCCCCCTTTTCCCCATCTGTGGCCCCTCCCGTTCTTTCCTTATTCCTTCCGTCACTTCTCACCCCTCTCCCTCTTTCTCCTCTCCCTGCTCCTATTACCCACTTACGGACGGACGATTATGCTCTCTCTCTCTCTCTCTCTCTCTCTCTCTCTCTCTCTCTCTCTCTCTCTCTCTCTCTCTCTCTCTCCAAGATTCTCTCAGGACCCTTCCTCCTTTCCTCCCTCCCTTCCGCTTCCCCCCCCTCTTTCCTCCCTTCCCCTCTCCTTCCCCTTCCCCTCGTTGGGTTACCCCACCCTCTCCCCCCCTTGCCAGACCGGGCAGGTGCCGGCGATTCTCATCTTATCCTCCCTGGCTGGAACCTGATATTGTATTGGTAATACCATTTATTATAGATTTTTCCTCCTTTCGCCTCTCTCTCTCTCTCTCTCTCTCTCTCTCTCTCTCTCTCTCTCTCTTCTCTCTTCTCTCACTCTCTCTCTCTCTCTTCCTTCTTTTGAGATCCATTTCTCGTTGTTTCTCTTCTTAATATTCGTCAATCTCTACCAACCTTATCGTCCCTCATTGTAAGATGTCTTTTCTTCCGTTGCGTATTATTTCTCTCCTTTTTTTTCATGTCTCTCTCTCTCTTTCCCTCCCCTTCTCCTCCCCGTATTCATTTACCTATCACTTCCTGAAAACTCTCGAGGGAATCCATGTAATATCGTGATGTTTGACATTCCTTCACGTGTCAGATGACAGACGAAACGTTTTCTTGGTCTCTCTCTCTCTCTCTCTCTCTCTCTCTCTCTCTCTCTCTCTCTCTCTCTCTCTCTCTCTCTCTCTCTCTCTCTATATATATATATATATATATATATATATATATATATATATATATTCAGTAGAGAGAAGGAGTGAACCCCCCCCTCACTTCTTCTTGAGCAACAACATCACAGACATTAGTGAGGAGTTCTGAGACTGCGTGGGAAGACCTCCAGTGTTCCCTAACATTTTATTGTGATAATCTCTCTCGGGTCGGGCGACCAGCTGTCTGTTAAGGTCGGGACGTGTCTGGCTGCACGGACCCAGCTGTGGGTGGGTGTGGGTGTGGGGGGAGATTACTACCGGCTCCCTCCGTCTTCCCTAATACAAGTTGATATTGTGAAGTTGGAAGAGAGAAGAGAGAAGTGTTCTGCGTTGACTCTATAGATTTGCCAAAGAAATTCCTTGTAAGTCTTAATTCCTTGAGAACGACAGAGCATGGCTTTTAAAGAACGACAGCATGGCTCTTGAGCACGACACTATGGCCCTTAAACACGGACAGTACGACCAGAAACCACGAGAGTACGACCCTTGAGCACGAAGGTACGAACGACCTTTGGCTGTGTGGTGGCGTTGTCCCTAGACCTGAATCTTTAAGGGTCGTCGGGTCATTGTCCTGGTCATTAAACCCAGCGTTCGTACCTTCGTGCTATAATGATCACACCGTCGTACGCAAGGGTCGTAGTAGAGGGTCGTTCCAAAGGGTCGTCACCGATCGTACGCCAAAGGCTTCAGCAGCTGCGTTGCGATTCAATAGATGGGAAAAAAAATAGACTTATCTCTGTGGAGAAGAAATAGCCATGAAGGCAGTACGACTCTGAAGATGGATCATTTCTGTCATTAATATGAAATTTTTGTTGAATCAAACTGAATGTAAACTAGAATACGGACTCTCACTAGAATTTATCTAACTGTTTCCTTCTAACTCGGTGGGCTTTCGTTAAGTTAAATACTGAATAAACCACAGAACTTCGATAGTATCGGCAACATTTTGGAAACAACTTTCACCATTATTGTACGAGGCTGGAGAAAGCATTGGCGCCATTAACGTTCTAAATAGTTGCTTCATGACACCTGAACACAATAAACGTTGGAGATATGGTGGCACTATTGGGTAATAACGTTTTCTACCTTGCTCACTCCTCTCTGTCCAAACGTTTGGGCGTAAAAAACCTTCGTGGTTAACGTACTTCCTAAAGTTTATCTCAGGAGTGGTTGAGAGTACACAGTCAACCACTGCACCGCTCTCACCCAGAGGGAGAGGAAGAGGGAGAGGAGGCTCTCACTCACCTGGATCACTCCTCCATATCCTCTCAAACCGAAGATATATAAGCTGACTGGAAAAAGATACTCGAAAGTAATCCAAAAAAAATTAAAAGGGGAGGAACGTTTAAGAATGAGAGAGGGAGACAGATATGTAGGACTAGGTGATTATAGATATGACGACCAAACTTCATGTGTTATGATAAACAAATTTCGATAAGCCGTGGAAGTAACTTGATGGGAAAAGTAATGAGAGCAAGAGGTTAGATCTGAATAGTACAACAAGCACAAGCTGAAACGAAGAAGGCAAAATCAAGATTAAGAGAGAAGGTCTCGTGGTGATGAATGCCAGACACCGACTGTCATGAGCGTCTACTGTCGAGGCCATCGCCCACGAGGACGGCAGATGAGACTAACACTCATGGACAACAGGCCAGAGACCAACACCCAGGAGGACATCAGACCAGAGAACAACACCCAGGAGGACAGCAGACCAGGATGATCACCCACGAGGACAACAGACCAGAGACCAACACCCACGAGGACGGCAGACCAGAGACCAACACCCACGAGGACGGCAGACCAGAGACCAACACCCACGAGGACGGCAGACCAGAGACCAACACCCACGAGGACGGCAGACCAGAGACCAACACCCACGAGGACAACAGACCATGATGGTTCCTTTCATCAATGTACAATTTGTTCCTTCATTAACAAATCTTTCATTACAATGTTCAAGTTCTCTGAATGTGTTATTTGTCTCCCCATCATACATCAACTGTCATCACCTCTCAGTCATTTACATATCTCTCCCTCCTCGTGTCTCATTATTCATATCCTCTCTCCTCTTTACCTCCATCCTATCCCTCCTCCTCTTCCATGTCCTCCTCTCCTTCTCTTCCTCACCCTCCTCTCTCTCGCTCTTTTCCTCTACATTTTTCCCCTCTGCTTCCTCTTCTTTTCCCCTCTCTCTCCCTCCCTCCCATGCCTACGAGCGCACCTGTCAAGCTGTCATGTGTCAAGTGTCACCTGTCAATTATAAAAACATACAGGATACGGACGCCGGCAATCCAATTACAAGTGACAGTGAAGGGCGCGTCCCAGGCCGTGCACGCTGGCTTGGCTTCCTCGCTTGAAACATTGATATGACTTGGCTGACTTTCGGACACGTTGGCTGGGCTTGGGGGGTGGCTGACAGCCAGGATGGCGGAGTGGCTGACAGCCAGGATAGCGGAGTGGCTGACAGCCAAGATGGTGGGTGGCTGACAGCCAGGATAGGGGGGTGGCTGACAGTATGACTGAGGGGATGGAAGAAGTGTGACACATACCTCGTTTACGATATATATATATATATATATATATATATATATATATATATATATATATATATATATATATATATATATAAAGTTATTTGTTCCCATGAAAAATGCTTTCGTAACTAGTGATAACCAGACTTTATGTTATCATGTTATGATAACCAAAAGTCGTCTGAGGGCCAAGATGGTAGCGGGTCGTTTGACGACAACCCAATGGTCAGTCCATGATGAGAAGGGAAGGTGTGCCGTGATACGTACGGGTCGTCTTACGATAACATGATGTCGTGTGACAAGGAAGATGTCTTAGGAGTAGGGCATCTCGCGATGACGAGAGGTCGTCTTGTGATTAAAAAGAAGTCGTTTGATGATAACAAGGTGTCTTATGATTACAGGAGGTCGTGTCACCTTAACCACAAATCCCCTGTTAAAGCAGATGATATGCTGAAGTTCCTACTTGATTTGGCGATAGTAAAAGTCTGATAAGACTTGATTTTTCATTCGTTCTGGCATAACCGACATTAGTCACAAATTAGACAAGTACGAAATAGTCTAATTCTTCTGAGATTAATGTATTCGAAATTTGATAAAAGAGAGAGTTGATAGTTAGGCCCCCAGATGTGAAAATGTATACACCATTCTTTCCCCCAACAGACGACAGTGACGCGTGTTGAGGGAGTTGCATGATCACTGTTGTAACAGTGTATGAATGATGAGTGGGGTAAGAGTGTATGATGTTGTCTGAGTGAGCACTGTAGCGACGCTGTGATGTGTGTGTGTGTGCTGGCTCCCCAGTTGACGAGGGACCACGCCTGACACAGATGCATCATTGTAGTAGTGAGTTATCAGCCAGCCAGCCCCTGACACGCCTGTCACCACGCCTGGGAGGACGACTCTCATATATATATATATATATATATATATATATATATATATATATATATATATATATATATATATATATATATACTCACACACACACACACACACACACACACACACACTTATATCGGGCAGCCATTTAGATGCACTTCTTTCGTCCAGTGTGTTTATTCTCTGTGTAATTTCTTCTTCTCTTTGCTCCGCCTGGAGTGGACAGCAGCGGTACTACTACAGATAGCATTAGTAATAAGTTCTTGCTACTACTACTACTACTACTACTACTACTACTACTACTACTACTACTACTACTACCACTACTACTACTACTACTACTGATGCTACTACTGCTGTCGCTATTTTTATGCTACTACTACTATTTTTATTGCTACTGCTGCTACTACATGTACTACATGTACTACTGCTAATATTACTATTACTACTTTTATTACTACTAGTACCACTGCTAATACTGGTACTACCACTACCATTACTACATATGTTTTGATTCATACAGACTGTGAGAGGAGAGATGAATTAGGGCAGAGTGAGTCTGACGGTGAGTAAGGCGACACAGTGAGTCTGGCGGTGAGTAAGGCGACACAGTGAGTCTGACGGTGAGTAAGGCCACAGTGAGTCTGGCGGTGAGTAAGCTCCTGTAATGAGAAAAGTTACCCCACAGTTGGCCAACTGCCCTCATGTTTTCGGCGGCAAACTCTCCGGAATTTTGGGAAGTCCACATTGTGTGTCGGGCAAGATATTCGCGTGGCGAAGGCCAGGAAAAGACCCAGGAAGTTGGAGGGGGAAAAAATAAGTGATATTTTCGTTGGTGGGAGACATTGTTTATTATTAATTGGTTTGTTTGTGGGGAAGACACTAGGGTGGTGGTGGTGGTGGTGGGGTCGTGCGATGGAAAGTGACATTTATCTTTTCTGGAGGAATAAAATGAAGGTGGGGTAAGAGAGCCGGGTGTCTGGAAGAGTGTGAAGAAGGAAAACAAAAACAAAATGAAACACAGGATGTTTGGTTAGTTTTTTTTTTGTTGATGTCCTTCACCCTCTTCTCCTCCCAGACAACCCATCCTCCCACCCGCCTCTACCCTGCACTGTCCAACACCCTTGCACCTCGCTTCCAAATATCCTCACCCCCTCTCCCTTTCCAGTCCCGATCCCCTTCCCCCCTCCCTCTCTGCCGCCACCGCCTCCTCCTCCTCCTCCAACTTCCCCATCTCCCCCATTTCTCCCAAACACGGGGGTGTGGGGGGAGAATATTTTACCTCAGCCGCACGTCTTCAGCTCCCCATCCCCTGTTCCACGTCACCAGTCACCCCACTTTACCCTCCATCTTTGTAGATCCCTACTTCACCCACGTCTCCTGCTGCTCCCCCCGACGTCACCCACGTCTCCAGCTCCTCCCACGTCACTCACGTCTCCAGCTCCTCCCACGTCACCCACGTCTCCAGCTCCTCCCACGTTACCCACGTTTCCAGCTCCTCCCACGTCATCCACGTCTCCAGCTCCTCCTACGTCACCCACGTCTCCTGCTCCCCCCCAACTTCACCCACGTCTCCTGCTCCTCCCACGTCACCCACGTCTCCAGCTCCTCCCACGTCTCTGGACCCTTCCACAGCATCACGGCTCTGCACCAGTAGAGGGTTGGGTGTCGGTAGAGGTGCCCGCGTCCGGTAACACTGTGTTACCAGTGGACGTTACGTTACATTGTGGTAACGGCCGGTCGGAACTCACCAGCCGGGTGTTAGGGGGAGAAGGGGGGATGGGGACAGGTGGGGAGGGTAGTGAGAGACGGGGAGATAGATAATATGGGGAGAGGTAGGTGAGTATCTATCTATCTATCTATCTATCTATCTATCTATCTATCTATCTATCTATCTATATATATATATATATATATATATATATATATGTGTGTGTGTGTGTGTGTGTGTGTGTGTGTGTGTGTGTGTGTGTGTGTGTGTGTGTGAAACGTCTCATAGCTTCTATAGATAAATAAAACAAAAACCTGCCGCAAGGAAATTATAACATACAAGCTTTGTTTTTGTAAGTGTCAGGAACAGCTGCTCGGGCCCTAATGTCCCTTAGCGACCCTAAACCCGTCACAACACGTCTCAGGCCTGATATGTGGCCTGGCTCGGGCCGCAGGTGTGTGTGTGTGTGTGTGTGTGTGTGTGTGTGTGTGTGTGTACTGCTACATTATAGAGCATTTCTATCTCTCTAGTTCACACACTGCTTCGAAAACAATATATATATATATATATATATATATATATATATATATATATATATATATATATATATATATATATATATCTTTCTTTCTTTCTTTCAAACTATTTGCCATTTCCCGCATTAGCGAGGTAGCGTTAAGAACAGAGGACTGGGCCTTTGAGGGAATACCCTCACCTGGCCCAATTCTCTGTTCCTTCTTTTGGAAAATTAAAAAAAAACGAGAGGGGAGGATTTCCAGCCCCCCGCTCCCTCCCCTTTTAGTCGCCTTCTACGACACGCAGGGAATACGTGGGAAGTATTCTTTCTCCCCTATCCCCAGGGAATATATATATATATATATATATATATATATATATATATATATATATATATATATATTTTTTTTTTTTTTTTTTTTTTTTTTTTATACTTTGTCGCTGTCTCCCGCGTTTGCGAGGTAGCGGAAGGAAACAGACGAAAGAAATGGCCCAACCCCCCCCCATACACATGTACATACACACGTCCACACACACAAATATACATACCTACACAGCTTTCCATGGTTTACCCCGGACGCTTCACATGCCTTGATTCAATCCACTGACAGCACGTCAACCCCTGTATACCACATCGCTCCAATTCACTCTATTCCTTGCCCTCCTTTCACCCTCCTGCATGTTCAGGCCCCGATCACACAAAATCTTTTTCACTCCATCTTTCCACCTCCAATTTGGTCTCCCTCTTCTCCTCGTTCCCTCCACCTCCGACACATATATCCTCTTGGTCAACCTTTCCTCACTCATTCTCTCCATGTGCCCAAACCATTTTAAAACACCCTCTTCTGCTCTCTCAACCACGCTCTTTTTATTTCCACACATCTCTCTTACCTTTACGTTACTCACTCGATCAAACCACCTCACACCACACATTGTCCTCAAACATCTCATTTCCAGCACATCCATCCTCCTGCGCACAACTCTATCCATAGCCCACGCCTCGCAACCATACAACATTGTTGGAACTACTATTCCTTCAAACATACCCATTTTTGCTTTCCGGGATAATGTTCTCGACTTCCACACATTTTTCAAGGCTCCCAAAATTTTCGCCCCCTCCCCCACCCTATGATCCACTTCCGCTTCCATGGTTCCATCCGCTGACAGATCCACTCCCAGATATCTAAAACACACATATATATATATATATATATATATATATATATATATATATATATATATATATATATATATATATATATTTCTACAGTCTCGTGTAGCTAAGATTAACATTTTTCGTTTCATTACATTTGTAAGGACTGATTTAGTTTTTCTAAATGGGACTTTGGTGAGACATTGTCGTATTCTACTTTGGGTGGTGTTGTAGATGGTGTGGGAGGGAGTGTATGCAGACGAAATGTTATCATAGGAATGAGTTAATAGTTATTTTGGAGAATAGATTTTGCTTGACCTTTTGGGCACCACCCATACGGCCCTTGCACAAGGTGGTAGAACCCTTAAACACGACGATACAGCCCTTGTGGTGTAATGGCGTGACCTTTGACCCAGCCTTTCAGGGTCAGATCAAACCCCAGGCTATGATCATACCTGTCGGTAATACCTTCGGGCTCATGGGTCGTATCCTGCTCTTCGAGGGATCGTATTATGGTCCTGAAGGGTCGCATCGTGGTCTTCAAGGGTCGTATCGTGGTCCTCAAGGGTTGTATCGTGGTCCTCAAGGGTCGCATCGTGGTCCTCAAAGGTCGCATCGTGGTCCTCAAGGGTCGTATCGTGGTCCTCAAGGGTCGCATCGTGGTCTTCAAGGGTCGCATCGTGGTCTTCACTGGTCGTATGATGGTCCTCAAGGGTCGCATCGTGGTCTTCACTGGTCGTATCGTGGTCCTCAAGGATCATGCCGTTGATCCTCCAGGGTTGTGCCGAGGTCCTCGAGGGGAATCAGTGTAAGCATTCCTTATCGACGACCAAGTTCAGCCACGCTGAACAGTGCAGGTAGATGAGGTCACTGGTGACGTGGTTGGTAAACACACACACACACACACACACACACACACAACCCACCTGGTGATCAGGACGTCTCTCGACTTAAACGTCTCCGCCTCCGAACTCACGAAGAACAGCGTCCCACATGTGCCTTATTCCCCTCACATTTGACGATGCCTTCACCCACCCGGGCGTATGCATCTTGTATACTGCCATTCAGTAAAAGACATCCTGGTCTGAGCTCCTTTTACCACGAGTGTGTGTGTGTGTGTGTGTGTGTGTGTGTGTGTGTGTGTGTGTGTGTGTCAATGTGAGGACAGACCGCTAAGAACCTGGCTCTCCCTCCTCACAATACCAAAAAGTCTCTTAAAGCGTCAAAACTTGTGTTGGAGAAGTTAGTGAGAAGTTAGTGTTGGTGTTGGTGATGTGGGAGGCAGCTACCAGGCGTGTAATATTGGCCCACTGATGGCCCCGGGACACATCAAGTGGTGGTCCTGGGACACACCAAGTGGCGGTCCTGGGACACACCAAGTGGTGGTCCTGGGACACACCAAGTGGCGGTCCTGGGACACCAAGTGGTCCCATGTTGGGGAATGTCCCAGGACTGTAGTGGTCCCATGTTGATCCGGGAATCTGTGTTGTATACAGGAAAGGTTCTGGCAGGTTTATATATAGGATATTGACCCTGTCTTTGCGCCAGTCAAAACACTGGTGGTGGAGATTGGAAAGTTATTACACTCAAATGAGATTTAGAATCGAATGTTTCAGAACATATAGTTGCCTGAGAGGGATTAAGGACGAGATTGGAATGGATTGAATATGTTTCTTTATCTGCTGGACAAATGAACGTCCCTGTAGGGATGAATCAGCTCCACATTTACGGGTCATGGACACTGGTAAAGCTTGGTAGAGTTAAAAAAAACTACATACATTCCTCGTGCACTTTGGATGGATATTCACTGAATGAGTGAACTCAACAGACGAGGTTCAGATGAGGGTAGGGTATTGTTTCTAAGACTGTAAGCAAGTTGGAGTAATCCATGTTACTTTTCAACATAGAGGCAAATTGACTCTCTCTCTTCTCTCTCTCTCTCTCTCTCTCTCTCTCTCTCTCTCTCTCTCTCTCTCTCTCTCTCTCTCTCTCTCTCACACACACATTCTCTTTTCTTCAAGTCTTCAGATGTCTCCTGTATACAAATCCTGTCCTCCATTTACCATTCAGTTTCTCCTCTCCAAGATAGCTTTCCACCTCTCTTCCTCTCCTTCTCCCTTGCCTCTTTCCTCAGTCTCTCTCTCCCTAGCACCCCATCTTCCTGCTACCTCCTCCTCCCCCATCCCCGTAAACCACGATGACCATTATGCATCATTCGTCTTTATTCTCTCCAGCGACACGTTGGCAGCCCGCATGACTTCCTCACGTCTCACTCGTCTGTCTTACTGTGGCAGCTCTTCGGTGAAACACGGGCTACACCAGAGCACGGAGACGCACTCCCTCAATCTTGGCGTGTGGTCCTGAACACGAACACGACTCTCTCTCTCTCTCTTTCTCTCTCTCTCTCTCTCTCTCTCTCTCTCTCTCTCTCTCTCTCTCTCTCTCTCTCTCTCTCTCTCCCTACGTCTGTTGATTGGTTGTCTGTCTTATACAGTCATGCTCAGTGGTTGCCTCGCCCCCGTTTTGACCCTCTAAATTCAGTTTCTACCGCCTGAAAACCCCTTTATCGCACTTGTGGTACACATTTTCAACCCCGTGATATGAATATGATTCTAAATTCTCAGCAGCATGTAAGGTTTGCATTCCTATGTTTGAACACTTCTCGTATAACGTCTGATTACGTACCCTTGTCATGAACCCATGTAATGAGAACTTTCCCATGGAGGTCGATCTCTCGTGCAGTACAAAACACTGTAGTTTGAACCCGTGGAAAGTAAAACACTGCAGTTTGAACCCTTGTAGTTTAAGTCACTCTAGTTTGAACCTCCGCAGTATAAGACTATATAGATTATTGAACCTTTTCAGTGTACGATGCTAGAATTTGAACTTCTGGTATAATATAGACACTACAGTTTGAACCACCTGTATGAAGCGCATCCTCGCAATATGAACATTTTGCATGACATAAATGCAACTTCAACCCATCTGTATTTTGAGCATCCATAGTTTTAACCTTGGTACTCTAAACCTCCTGTACACACTCCCTCCCTACCCCACATCCAACTGCCTGTGGTTATGCCAGATCGGACACACACACACACACACACACACACACACACACACACACACAAACACAGAAACACACACATTTCCCTTCCGTAACCCTCCCTTTCATCTCCTCCCCACACTCTGTGAAATATTTACATCCTACCATCAAATTCAAAGTGACCAAGTAATCTAATACACCAGTCGTTCCTTTGACACAGGGAGTTGATCAGTAGGCCAAGGATAGGCCTCAGGAGCCTACAGCCCTGTGGTGTTGGGGATCTGTGTCAGGGACATGTGTGTGTGGAGGCCTAGGGAGGAAGGTGAGGCTGGTCGTGTCCTCCCTGGACGGGCACCATGATGATTGGTGAGGCAAGCTGTCTCTTTTTTCCCATTTCTGTCATTTTATCCGTCTGTTTAATAAGCTAGCTTGTCCTCGTAACCTGAGTGTGAGGTGAAGTGCTTCCTCGATGAGGTGGGGGTCGGCCAGCCCCCCTTGTAACGAGCCCATCATCACCACAACTTTCACCATTACCACAGCCACCGACCATGGCCCATCCTCTTCTCCTCCCCCTCACCCCAACCTTCTCTCTCTCTCGCTTCATCCATTCTCTCCCTCCAGTTACCCACTGATCTATCTCCATTATCACGTCCCATCCTACCATCCCATTCCCCACTGCTGTCCCCATCATCACGCCCCATCTCTGACCCCGTATAACCACCTTCTCCCATCACTGCCTGTACCCCCCAACTCCAGCTTATATCATCTTAGAGATTCGTCATCATAGTGGCAACTCATCCTCCTCCTCCTAGCCACTCATCATCTAGTAGAGTCATGAGTGCCATGGCCCTGGCAACTCATGAGTGCCATGACCCTAGCAACGTGCCATATGGATGAGACCTTGGCAAATCTTATGATCATCCTCACTTCTCACTCTCATCACAGAGGCTGCCGAAGACTCATTACAGTAACTACAGAAGTATCTGTGTTTTTCCCTCATCAGCTTCCCGCTCCTCTCTCTCTCTCTCTCTCTCTCTCTCTCTGGCGGCTCACAATCTGTCTGGCTCCTCCTCATCGCCGGCAGGTGGTTAAGCCTGTGGGCGGCAGGACAGGACATGGACGCCCTCCTGCCTCATGACCACATTTCAGCCATCATCATCACCACCACCACCGCTGCTCCAGCTAGAAGCCCCCCTCACAACACCCGCCACCTGATGACTCTCTCAAGTTTATCTCGTATCGTCAAAATACACCGAAGCCCATCATCAGTTGTTGGTCTCCTGTTCCTCTTCCTCCCGCTCCTGATGGAGAATACCGAGCCAACAAACAAGGTGAGACAGAACGGGTGAAGAATTTGGGAAAAAAGCTCGTTGGCCATGAATCACACGTCTGGCAGAGAATGGCAACGTTAACGACTCCACAAGTTCTCGTACTCTTGCCCACTAACAGGTCATGTGTGTGTGTCTCTGCTCCCTAGACAGGACTGTTAAGAGCAAGCTCCTCGTAATGTAAGGGGAACTACAAGAGGAAGGACATCAGGCAGTTCCTGAAGTCTCTCTGATATGCTGAAACAACAGGACAATAATATAAAACCTCGGACAGATATGGTAGTCTGCCTCTCTCTTTCTCTCAGGTTTTCTCGACCAACTGCTGGCTCGGCTGGCGGGGTCTGTCTCCAGAGCAGTGCCGCCAACCACTCTACTCACGCAATCAAACCTGAATATTTCCCTCCTCTCTACCTGCACACACATCCCATACCATGGCGTAGGTACAGCTTGATAGCAAGCCAATATTCCATCAAGGATATGAGGTAGTGACCTGCGCTACTGAAGAAATCTGCTGTGATAGAGGACGTTAACCTGAACGTTGGCAATGGTGGACGTCGTTGAGTGGGCAGCCTTCGCCAAGTCCAGACGGGAATGGGAACACGGCTCAAGATCGGGAATTTGGGATTAGGGATTAGCACGAAGGTACTGAGGAGCTCTGCTGGAGTTCCATGAAGTTCCTGACTATTGAATCTAATCTTTTTAGTTCTTTAGTTTCTACCCAGGGAATGTTGTCCATGTTAACTGAGGGTGTGTGTGTGTGTGTGTGTGTGTGTGTCCGTGTGTGTGTCCGTGGCCTCCATCTTTCCACTTCGTATATCTTGACGTGCTCTTACCCTCCATTCCATCACCACAAGAAGATGCACAGTTCCACCCCCACCCACACTGAAGTCCTTTTACCTCAACCCCATGAGTGCGACCCTTGAGCCAGGAGGGCCTGATCCTCGGGTATGTTGGCATGAACTCGAATTCCCTTATGTGTGGAGGATCAGAGTGCCTACGTCGCGTCAGGTGACAGTCTCCTGACGCAGTAGTAGCAGCCGATTGCACACGTCTCCTGGAGCTTCCAGACGAACGACCTCAAACCCTCCCACAGACCAGAAAAATAAAAATAAAAATAACCTGGGACTGGAAAAAGAAGAATAAGGATATGAACGTAAACAACTCGCCTTGTCCTCAGAAGAACCACAGTACCATAATGGGAGGCATGAGACACCACTGGGACGTTCGACAGTACCATCATGGGACACATCTGGGACACATCTGGGATACTCGTGTAAAACTGGAAGGACTTTTAATCTAAAACGAACTTTTTGGGGAAAGTCAGTGGTACTCGCAATCCATGTTTCACTCACTCGCGTTTTTCGAATCTACATATGAACTGAAGATTAGGTTGTTGGAGTAATTTGTATTGGTGCTGTGTCATGCTCATATGAATGGAAAAGATAATAGGCACAGACAGACAGACACACACACACACACACACACACACACACACACACACACACACACACACACACACACACACATACACACACACACAGTAGTGACAATGTCATCAAAATCAGACAGGCAAACACACACCGACTCTTACACAAACACTGACACTCGAACAGTCAAACATTAAAACTCGCACAGACAAGCAACACAGGAGGTCCAGGCTGTGGCCTACCTTGGTCCCCCTGTAACACAGGAGGACCACGCTGGTCCGCCGGTATGCATGAACCACCACAGCGGAGACATCACTACAAGTTATCTTGTCGAGGCAAAATTCTGCCTCCGATCGTCC
This sequence comes from Panulirus ornatus, assembly GCF_036320965.1. NCBI lineage: Eukaryota > Metazoa > Arthropoda > Malacostraca > Decapoda > Palinuridae > Panulirus > Panulirus ornatus. Next base: position 9,443,532 of record NC_092265.1, on the reverse strand, counting down.
CGGCAAAAGCGTGTAGTTTAGCACTCGCCCCTGCTAGTGATAACCTTATGTTAGCCTTCCTGTACGGGTCATCATGCTCCCCCTAATATTGATATTCACCCATATACTAACCTTACCCCCATCCTCTTCCCCCAAACACAGGGGTCTTTAACACCAGATACATAATCCTGAGGGTAAAAGGGGATTTGGAGGATCCCCCACACCCCGTAGAAAAATAGTTTAGACACGAGTCTAGAGTCTGTGCAGGAGAGACTAGGGGACGGTGAACTGCCCTCTTGTGGCGACACTTGGCCTTAACAAGACACCAGGCATTACCCAAGAGGTGGAGCTTCCTCCACATTGCACGCAGTCGTTCTGTCATCATCGGCTATGGCTTATTGATCTGTGACGAAGAGGGTTCTCCATCGATGTTGCTGGTATCATACATTGGCGCCAGTGACAGGTTCGATTGCCGGCAAGACTTAGTTGAGTTTGTGAAAGGGAGTGTGGACGAATGTGTGGAAGGGAGTGGACGAACGTGTGGAAGGGAGTGGACGAAGTAGTGGGGCAGCCATCCTAAGGTATAGCTGGGTTTATGGGAGAGTGAGTTTGAAAAAAAAAAGTTAGGCAGCTGGAGTGAAAAATGAACACATTTTCATTTATATATATATATATATATATATATATATATATATATATATATATATATATATATATATATATATTTATATATATATATATATATATATATATATATATATATTTATATATATATATATATATATATATATATATATATATATATATATATATATATATATATATATATATATATATTGCCTATAAGCTTCCACCGCATAGTATTTTTTTACGTATGATATTCATGATATTACGTAATAGCCTCGAGTTTTATATAAGCCATAACTTTTGAGAAAATGTTTAGGACGAAGCAGAGGAAGAGGCCCCAGCTGCTGCGCCACCAGCAGGGACACCTCAAGCACCAGCACCTCGGGCCTCGTACCTCCTGAAGAAGGTGATTACTGACGAGGAAATATGACGTGATGAGTCAGTGGTGGACAGAGGAGGTGAGAGAGAGAGAGAGAGAGAGAGAGAGAGAGAGAGAGAGAGAGAGAGAGAGAGAGAGAGAGAGAGAGAGTAAGTACAAAGGTATTCAGCAAAGCTCTCGAAATGTTGGTGTTTTTATGTGAGTAGAAGTGACAGCCACAGTTACCATAAATAGTCCCTTGAAGAGGATGCCATAACTCTTGGGTATGGTCTACCTTGATGGTGGGGCCAAAAACCCAATGCCGTTGCTCTCAAAGGTCGCACAGTCGTGTTCAAAGGTCTTAGTAACCGCCATGCTCAAGGGATCGTACCGTCGTGCTCAAAAGGAATAAGGATATAGTGGGAATGTTTTCGTTTGGGTTCTACTGCCAGGGGTAAGGCCATATCGTGGTGCCGTCAGCCTAAGGGCGCTTAGGACGGACTTGGGTCCGGGCTCTGGAAGACGAAGGCACCTCAGAAACCACTTGTAGACTCCTCTTATATGGGAACACATCTGTGTTTTGTTATTATGTCTTTAAGCGATCGTAGCCTCTTCCCTTATCAGCGAAGAAGCTATTATTTCATTATTTGTTTGAAGAGGCTATTGTCTTTTCTGTCATCTGTGAGGAACACGTTGTCGTATTTATTGTCTGTGTTGAGTCGGTCGCTTGGGAGGAGCCTGAGTGTTATGGAAAGCGATGGTGAGCAGGCAGTCTGTAGGGAGTAGCCTGTGGTAGGCAGTGTGTGGTGGGCGGACCTGGGCACCGAGGAAGAGAGAGTGACGAAGAGAGTATATAAACAAGAACTCCAGACGATGTTCGATGCCAGTCTTCTGAAGACAGAACAGATCTGTGTACGAGGACGTGGTCCACATCCTTGCCCAGATGTCGGGTGGTGGTCGGGACAAGGGAGCAGGAACATTATATAATGATGTGTCCATCAGGAGCGGCAGGTGGCACAGGTAACAGTCGGCCATATTGATTCGTGATACTAAATAAACTTGACTTTACTCCCTCGTCGTCGTCCTCTCCCCCCCTCGTGACTGGAGGAGCCACCAGGAATATCTAATCATCTGGAGGATAATCCAGTAGGAACTCAAGGCATTATGAACCTTGGTGTGGTCGGTCTTCCAATCTCCGTTAGTGGCCCATCAACACGACGTATTGGAAAATGGAGATCAGCTGCCGTGACTAACTCCTTCTTCTGGTGAAAACTTTAGCGACGGAAACTTTTTTTTTGGTTCAACTTTTTCCTACGTGTCCGGGAGCGTTGCAAGGCCAGACGTGCCTCCCCTTCCCCTCCTTAATATGTGTCCAGGAGCGTTGAATGAAAGGCCAGACGTGCCTACCGCTCCTGAAGATATATATATATATATATATATATATATATATATATATATATATATATATATATATATATATATATATATTTTTTTTTTCAAACTATTCGCCATTTCCCGCGCTAGCGAGGTAGCGTTAAGAACAGAGGACTGGGCCATTGAGGGAATATCCTCACCTGGCCCCCTTCTCTGTTCCTTCTTTTGGAAAATTAAAAAAATTGAGAGGGGAGGATTTCCAGCCCCCCGCTCCCTTCCCTTTTAGTCGCCTTCTACGACACGCAGGGAATACGTGGGAAGTATTCTTTCTCCCCTATCCCCAGGGAATATATATATATATATATATATATATATATATATATATATATATATATATATATATATATATATATAGTTTATTGCCCTACCGGACAGGAAGTGCGCCTCACGAATATGACAGGCACGACTGCCGATGGCGAAGCCAGGACCATTGGCGACGACCATACCAGCCTTGGGTATTATGGCATGGTCTTTAGTAGCATACCCCGTAAGAGACAAACACGAGTGTGTCATGCCCTCCGGCTACCTGGGTTACGTCTGTCGGTGCTCCAGGGTTGTGTCGTCGTGGTCAAGTATCACACCATGTTACACACGGGTCGTATAAGTCTCATTCAAGGGGTCGTACTGTCTTGCCCAAGGATCGTACTTTCTTGGTCATGCGACAAAGGAATCCAGCCACACTAGCATGCTGCCTTGAGGTACATCAACCACAGGTAGCACGGCAGGTCATCAACCACAGGTAATAAGGCAGGTCATCAACCACAGGTCATCAACGTGGATGTCTCTTTCTCACACAAAAGCCACATGACCTGAGAACTCCCCTCTCCCCTCCTCCCTCCCCCCGTCAACACTGGCCCTAAGGACCCCACCTCCCAACCCCCTCCTCAGCTCTGGCCCTAGGACACGTAGGTCACTGGTGCTGTACATTATAATTAGGTCTGCAGGTGTTGCCATTGTCCTCATGACCCGTGGGCCAGATCCTTTTGTGGGTCGGTCATGGGGAGAGGAAGGGAGCGCTACGCCAGGGTGCATACGGTCCAGGGGGAGGGCGTGATGGGTAAGGGTTCTCGTCTTACGGTAGGGTGTGTGGGTTAGCACTGTGCGAAGGCGGAGTTCGGGTCCTACTCTTGACTTTTCTTTCCCCCTGATGGCTACTGACACAGGACGAGTGGGAAAGGGTGCAAGAAGAAAAGGAGAAGAGTGATGGGATGGTGTTGTACATGGAAAAGGCAACAAGTAAGACCGCAAACTGTATTGAGAAAACATCAGTAAAGGATGTATTTTGAGGGGGAAGTAAAGTTCGAGGATAACATGGAAGATGAACAGATGTTAATGAGCCGTGCCTCGTATGATGGTCGTCTCCCGTGGTTTCCTGGTGTAGCGCGACCCTTCCTTACTACATTCGAAAATAATTGAAAAAAAAAACCTCTCTTCCTCCGATACTACACACAGTTATCGTGTAACGGTTAATTCATTATCAAATTGTTAATTAACGATAAAAACTCTGGACGGGGAGGACGAATACAACCAACAGATAACGGACCACCTCAGACTAATTACCCTTTGAATAAGTAAAATCCCAAATGGGCAACTTGTTCCCTCGTGTAGCGCCCCTAGCGTCGGTAATCAACAACTCTCTTGCCCGACGCAGCGCCATCTGTTGCCGGCCAGGACAACCTCTCCAGAAGTGAGCCATTTGAGCAAGCCATTTGTTCGCTGGTAAAATGGTTGACGATGTTTGCATAGCATTACTTGTCCTGCTGAACCCACTCTACCCCTGGCAGGAGGGAGGTGGTTCTGATCCTACCATACACCTCCCTGTGTGAACCATGGACGCCTGGCAGGAGGGAGGTGGTTCTGATCCTACCATACACCTCCCTTTGTGTACCATGGCAGGAGGGAGGTGGTTCTGATCCTACCATACACCTCCCTGTGTGTACCATGGACGCCTGGCAGGAGGGAGGTGGTTCTGATCCTACCATACACCTCCCTGTGTGAACCATGGACGCCTGGCAGGAGGGAGGTGGGTCTATCCTTGCTATACACTTTCCTATGTGAGGTCTACACCAATTCTTCTAAAGCTGTTGACATTGCTGTCCCGTTGATATATATATATATATATATATATATATATATATATATATATATATATATATATGAAATATTCTGTGGCCCGTAAAATAATGCAAAGATGAGGAGAGGGAAAATGAGAATAGAAATTTTTCCATAGAAAGTTCCAGCACTGATTACTTTAATGTAGAAATGAGTAAAGATTGGTGAAGGTAATAATAAAGAAGAAATATTGACAATGAAGTAATATAGAATAGCTAAAATGTCAACGAAAAAAAAATCACCGGTCGAAGTATAGCGAAGACAGTAGAGAAGAGAAGGAAGTGATCGTAAAAATATGGAGGTCTAATGAATGTCTGGATGAATTGATTAACAATGGATGAACACGTTGAGAGAGAGAGAGAGAGAGAGGAGAGAGAGAGAGAGAGAGAGAGAGAGAGAGAGAGAGAGAGAGAGAGGTACGCGGAGTCAGTGGTAAAGCTCATTACATGGCCGTGTCAGAGCCGACCTCGTTAGCCATAAATATATCAAGTGTGGTGCAGAGGGAGTGAGGGAAGACCTGGGGGCTGTGCTATGGCGAGAGTGGCAGGGTGAGGGAGAGTGAGGGTGGGGAAGGAAGGGAGGGAGGTGTAAGGGATAATGTGAGGGTGAAGGACTGGGGTGTGAGTGGTGGTAAGATGAGGAAGAGAGATGAGAAAGAGCAAATGTGTGGGAGGAGGTGTTGGATGTAAGAGTAGAAGAGGAAGAACTTGAGGAAGGAGAGAAGAAATGAAAATAGAATAGAAGAGAAGACAAGAAAGATTTTTGAAAATAGGGACATCCAAAAAAAAAAATCTATTTCTTTTCTTCCACAAATGATCCCAGAAAGCAAGTGTCATGGGGGGAAAAAAAGGGCAAACACAGCTGCCCTGTGGCAGCCAACAGTGGCTGGAGCTGGAGGAGCAGGTCAGAATATAATCCTGGGAAATCCTCGGGTAACAAGAACTCTCCTGAAACTGCGCGAGTGTCAGTAATCTGTGTAGGTCAACACTTAGCCACATCCAGCACAGATTGTTCACTATCGTCATTTTTTTTTTCTATTCTCGCCATTGTTCTTTCCCTTTGTTTATTCTACCCGTTTATCTGCATAGTCTGTTAAGAGTGTTTGGTTAGTCTGCCTGTAAGTGTCCGTGTGTCTGTCTGTCAGTCAGTCTGTCTGTCTGTCTGTCTGTCTCTCTGTCAGTCTGTCTGTCTGTCTGTCTGTCTGTCTGTCTGTCTATCTGTCTGACTGACTCTCGCTCTCCTTCACGGCCCACAACACACACGTCCTCCCTCCTGGGGTTACAGCAGCCCACCTCCTGACCCTTGGACTCCCGCACTTTCGTACACACTCACAAGGTCGTCATCACCTGGTGAGCCCGTAGCAGCTCCCCAGGGTGGGGAATGGAGAGGATGGAGGAGGTGGGGAGGATGTATGTGGGGGTCGCTGGGTGGGGGCTGGACATCCGTCACCCCAGCAACTTGACCCATCACCCCAGCAACTCATTTTTCTCTATCAACACTCATCACTGCAGTAACACCCACCACCCCAGCAACACCCACTACCCCAGCAACACCCACCACCCCAGCAACACCCACCACCCCAGCAACACCCACCAACCCAGTAACACCCGCCACCCCAGCAACACCCACAACCCCAGCAACACCCACCACCCCAGCAACACCCGTCACCCCAGCAACACCCACCACCCCAGCAACACCCACCACCCCAGCAACACCCACCACCCCAGCAACACCCACCACCCCAGCAACACTCACCACCCCAGCAACACCCACCACCCCAGCAACACCCACCACCCCAGCAACACCCGCCACCCCAGCAACACTCACCACCCCAGCAACACCCATCACCCCAGCAACACCCACCACCCCAGCAACACCCATCACCCCAGCAACACCCACCACCCCAGCAACACCCACCACCCCAGCAACACCCACCACCCCAGCAACACCCACCACCCCAGCAACACCCACCACCCCAGCAACATCCATCACCCCAGCAACACCCACCACCCCAGCAACACTCACCACCCCAGCAACACCCATCACCCCAGCAACACCCACCACCCCAGCAACACCCACCACCCCAGCAACACTCACCACCCCAGCAACACCCACCACCCCAGCAACACCCACCACCCCCAGCAACATCTGGCCGCCGTTATCATCACCTCCGCATGGTTGCCGTCCGACAGTGTCAGGTGTTGTGTTACTGATGTATCAATTATTTTTCCCAGTCAAGCAATAATGTGATGGTGACGGTGGGTGGCCATGTTAACTGGTGAGGGTCTGGCCACACCAGCAGCGCGGCCACCCAGCCCTCATCTCTAACACACATGTTAAATTCAGGCAAGACATGTTAATATCCCGAGGCCAAGTTAACCATCATGAGAATCACGGTATGGTACGACCCTTAAGCACGACGGTACGACCCTTGAACGCGACGGTGCGACTTTTTTGTATGATGGTTTTGCCTTTAACCTGATTCTTAAAGGCCAATCATTCTCAAGGGTCGTACCGTCGTGCCCAAGGGTCGTCTCGCCGCTCTCAATGGACGTACCGTCGTACACAAGGGTCGTCCCGTCGTGGTTAAGGGTCGTACCGTCGTGGTTGAGGGTCGTACCGCCGTACTCAAGAGGTAAAGTACTGAAATTCGTCGCGTCCCAGACCGCAGCCCGCCTTGTGTCCTGCGCGTTGTCTAACCCAGCCATCGGCTCCCACAGTAAACGACGCGAGTCATTTAAATCTAGCGTATGTAAAGGATTTGAATCATTACGCCCGTGCCGTTTAAACACGGCTCGCTGGAGGAGGAGGGGAAGGGGAGGAGGAGGGGGAGGTGGGGGAAGACCTTTAAACCAAATTGTCGGAAGTATTTCAACACGGCGTTCCCCCCTACCCCTCCCCCCCTAGCCATTTTAAACCCGTCGCGTCTTCCACATTTCTCCATGTCTTGTTTGAAGGGCGTGAGTGCCACACTGTGCACAGCGTTCAAGGTTAACTTGGCTGCCACGATCACAGTGCGGGTCCAGCCTTGGATGTCAACTTTGCGTTGTTGTAGTCTTCACACATTGGTTGGCCGGATTATGCAAACGTTGTTAGCTTCAGTATTTAAAGCGCCGTCCGCCGGATTATTTAAATGTTGTCCAGTGGAATACTGGAGCATTGTTGGCTGCGGGATTTTAAAAAGTTGCTGGCCAGGGTATTGGGACGTTATTGTTGTTGGAAATGGCTGAATTGGCGAGATTTTGTGTGTGTGTGTGTGTGTGTGTGTGTGTGTGTGTGTGTGTGTGTGCGTGTGTGTGTGTGTGTAAATATGTTTATGTTTCTAGTTTTCTCTAATAACCTGTTATCAAAAGTGGGTTCAGAATCCCCCCGAGTTATTCAACATGATT
>NC_092265.1:9305633-9430633 GCF_036320965.1 Panulirus ornatus | reverse complement strand
ATCCTCCCCTCTCGTTTTTTTTTTTTTTTTCCAAAAGAAGGAACAGAGAAGGAGGCCAGGTGAGGATACTCCATCAAAGGCCCAGTCCTTTGTTCTTTACGCTACCTCGCTATCGCGGGAAATGGCGAATAGTATGAAAAAAAAAAAAAACTGGAGGAAGTGAAGTGTTTTAGATATCTGGGAGTGGATCTGTCAGCGGATGGAACCATGGAAGCGGAAGTGGATCATAGGGTGGGGGAGGGGGCGAAAATTTTGGGAGCCTTGAAAAATGTGTGGAAGTCGAGAACATTATCCCGGAAAGCAAAAATGGGTATGTTTGAAGGAATAGTAGTTCCAACAATGTTGTATGGTTGCGAGGCGTGGGCTATGGATAGAGTTGTGCGCAGGAGGATGGATGTGCTGGAAATGAGATGTTTGAGGACAATGTGTGGTGTGAGGTGGTTTGATCGAGTAAGTAACGTAAGGGTAAGAGAGATGTGTGGAAATAAAAAGAGCGTGGTTGAGAGAGCAGAAGAGGGTGTTTTAAAATGGTTTGGGCACATGGAGAGAATGAGTGAGGAAAGATTGACCAAGAGGATATATGTGTCGGAGGTGGAGGGAACGAGGAGAAGAGGGAGACCAAATTGGAGGTGGAAAGATGGAGTGAAAAAGATTTTGTGTGATCGGGGCCTGAACATGCAGGAGGGTGAAAGGAGGGCAAGGAATAGAGTGAATTGGAGCGATGTGGTATACAGGGGTTGACGTGCTGTCAGTGGATTGAATCAAGGCATGTGAAGCGTCCGGGGTAAACCATGGAAAGCTGTGTAGGTATGTATATTTGTGTGTGTGGACGTGTGTATGTACATGTGTATGGGGGGGGTTGGGCCATTTCTTTCGTCTGTTTCCTTGCGCTACCTCGCAAACGCGGGAGACAGCGACAAAGTATAAAAAAAAAAAAAAAAAAAAAATATATATATATATATATATATATATATATATATATATATATATATATATATATATATACACACATATATTTTCCCGTGTCATAACAACACTACGCATCCCCGACTTGTGACAGGTAATGGCAACTGACATTTATTAAATTATGAGTAAAAAAAAGAATAATCATTTTCACTTCAGAATAATTACTGTTGGCTGTGTCTGTCGCGCCTGTGGGATGTGTTCTGTGTACCTCATACTTTATATGGTGTGGGCCATGTCTTTATTCAATTGTGCCGGTTTCTATGTTGCAGTCATATGCATAGATTGTATTTTTGTACATTTGTATTCTCCCACACACAGTGATAGAGTTGGGGCAAAAGCCAACGACCATTTGAATGGGGTTAGAGAGTGAGGAAAGAATATGACATGAGAAGGCGGGGGAGGAGCAGGTGAACTATGAAATATGCTTTGAACAAAGCGAGTTTGATTCCAGTACCATTCCCTGCGTTAATCAGGAGTGAACTGTTAAGGAAAGTGCAGCTAATAAGGGGAATAGGTTCAGAGGCAAGAGTTGTTGACGACACGACGTATATAAAGTACTGAAATACGTTAGGAAAAAATGAGACATTATAACCCACAGTGGCACTGAGATGGAATAAGGAAGAGGTCTTGGAAAACATTGAAATTGTCGGAAAAGACGTAAAACGGTTATCAAAGCGTCTTGGATCATGTAAAGCAAAAGGATCTAATGCGGTCTATCCGTATGTGCCTATAATGTGTGCAGAAACTGCTGGAGATATTGCTCCAGAAATTATTTAGATGTGTGATGGCACTGGACTATAAATGGGCAAATGTGCCAATCTTCAATAAAGGTGTAGGGAAGTTGCAGTGAACTAAAACCCATTATCTAACGAGTGCGGTCAGCAAAACGCTAAAGAAATTACTTGGAGAGAAAAGGGACTCAATTTGGTTACCTCATTTCAAAAAGATAACACCTGCTTTAGGTCTCGATGACGCTTCGTAGGGTCATCTGTGGAGTGATCTGGTAACATTACGTGACCCAGGGAGCAACACTAGCCAACCACCCAGCCAGCACGACATATCCGACAGCTGCCATTGTCAAGGACAGGCCCTGACCACCGTCTCTTGACAGCTGTTCGGTGCCATCGCTGCTGTCACTATCGGCCACACATTGCCAGCGTTCACCAACCATTTTCATTCGCTGTTCACTCACCTCAATTATTTCGCTATCATGTGGTATTCACTATCGTTCACCACTGTCATTTACTGATCACAGTCGTCTGTTATCATATACACATTCCCTTCATTTATGATTTACGGTCTTGTACTATGAGTCACTGCTAAATCACATACGAAGCACCAGTGCCCTCTGCATTCACCGTCGTTTACAACTCACGATTATTCATTTACCATTCATTTACCATTCACTGTCATTTACCAACATCAATCAATTGTTATTCAAGTTTAGTCAGTGTGTACTGGCATCAGTAATCCAATATCATTCGCTTTGAACGAATGTATATAGCGAAACAAGATGGACTGATTTCACCATCAAACAGTACTCACTGCCATTCATTGTACATTGAATAACAAAGTCATTTACTACGAACCAGTCTCACTATCTCCCTACCCCAATGACTCAAGGTATCAGTCATGTTCCCGGATGACTTCTTCTGACCTGCATTGCTGTCCACCACACACCCCTCCGAAGCTCACGAAAAACAAGGGTAGTACAAACGATGCTCCGGTGGCGAGTTTAAAGACTGGAAAAAGATGTAAACGGTGTAGTGACGGTTGTGTCAAGTTCCAGGCAGCCTCACAAGTGTTGCATGGAAGCCAGGGTAGTGCTTAGGGAACACTGGTTGGGTGTATGAACTCTTGCAGGAGAGAGAGAGAGAGAGAGAGAGAGAGAGAGAGAGAGAGAGAGAGAGAGAGAGAGAGAGAGAGAGAGAGGTTTAACAAAAATCATCTTCCACTACAGTCCTACTCTAACAACACCACACAATAATAAACAACATGCCAGAGCTGCACATCAACTGACCTCCAGCCAATTTACTCCCGTCCGTGCTCCAAACTGTCACAAGTTCAGTCATAATAAAAAATTGTTTCACTCCATATTTTCCAAACTTTGCCATCATATTTCACAAAACGTGGGTGGATAAAAATCAGGCGAAAGTCTCGTGTAACTGGTAAAACAAGCCACTGGAAAGACGTTAAGCGACAGAGGTCGGGCGATGGGCGGGAAAGTCGCTGCTTGCCTGAGCGTTAACACCGCCTCGCGTAGAAGAGATTTCTTCGGACGCAACTCTCCGCTGTGTGACGCGGCATTAACTCGATCCCTCCCGCCCACCCCTGCCCGTCCTATGGCTTCTTGATCTCATTTACACCATCCGTAAGACTGGCTGTCCTGCAGGCGGCTGGGGTAAAGAGGTGTGCTGGGTTTAAGTAAGTGCCGTAACTCAGTTGCCCAGGCCAGAGCTCATAGAGAAGTGAGGAGAGTGTCGGATTATAGGACATTTTTTCCCTTGAATAGGACTTATTGAATTAGATACGCTACCGTCTTATCTCTCTCTTCCAACCAGCGCCCTTGCCGGACATGGGTAATTCCCTCTTTGGCAATACAATGAACAGAGCGGAAGCCTCAGTAACGGAGTGTTTAAACTACGAGTACTTACGACGTGAATTTTGGCAAAAGATAGGACGGCGCGTGATGCGCACCGCAGGAAAATGTAGGGTTACGAAGAGCGAGACGTGTGTGTAACGTGATGTCAAGTGTTGTGAGTGGGATTGTGTGTTGGTGGAGTGTTTTGCTCGCAGCTTACGATTGGGTGAGGCAGAAAAGAGAAAAGACAGCAAGCAGTCTTGGCCGGAGAAGTGACACTTGACAGCCAATGAAGTACTAGCTCGCTGCACAGCCGCCACGAACCCTTTCGATACCCTTGCTGGGGCTGTGCCGCTAATACACCTCTCCTGGTCGCTAGCTGACTGCCTACTACCACGTGCCACTACCAGAGAGAGAGAGAGAGAGAGAGAGAGAGAGAGAGAGAGAGACCACAGTCTTGCATTAGGGTATCAGGTCATCACCAGGAGACTCGACAGGACTCATCGCACACACACACACACACACACACACACACACACACACACACACACACACACACACACACACAGGGAAGTCCACTCGTAGTAAAGTTGACGAGTCTCCCATTTATCATTACTACGCTCGTTCCCTCGTTGATAATCATTTTCTCTTCCTCCTATCCCACGTCGTTGAACCCCACACCATCCTTCCCCTAGTTCCACACCAGCCGGGCTAATGGCAGTACCTTATTAACGGGTACCGAACCATCCCAGAGGCTGTGAAAGCCAGCCTTGTGGAGTCAGTCATCCCATTACATTAGTCCATTGTTTTGGGACTCCCAACGAGCTAACTATCATTTAATTCACAGATGCAAATGGCGTCGTTGAGTCCCAGTGTGCTGGTGAGTTTAATGCACCAACCAGATAACAGAGGGCGCCTGGATGGGGGGGACATAGGGAACAAAGAGATGGGAGAAGAGGAATGGAAGAGGTGGAGACGGGAATGTGAGATGGGTGAGGGGGGGGGGAGACTGAGGGTACGATGGAAGGAGAGAGAGAGAGAGAGAGAGAGAGAGAGAGAGAGAGAGAGAGAGAGAGAGAGAGGTGGGGGAGAGGGTAAGAGGAGTGATGGTGGGGAGAAGAACAAGATAGAAGTTAGAATGGAAGAACTGAAAACATGTGAAGTAAAGGAGTGTTATAGAGAGGAGGAGGAGGAGAAGAGTGGGAGAGAGGAAGATAAGGCACGCACATGGGAAGAGGGAATGGAAAGGCAGAGAGAGAGAGAGAGAGAGAGAGAGAGAGAGAGAGAGAGAGAGAGAGAGAGAGAGAGAGACACACGACCTCCTGCGAGTGAGAGCCCTAGAGGTCGTGGAGACGACGACCCCCCCCCCCCTTCCCCCCCGTGCGTGGCAGGAGGAGGCCAAGCCAACGACCAATCACCAGCTTGAACGAGGTCATTATGTCCACGGTTAATATGCTAACTGGCAACATACGTGCCTGCTGATAAGGCCAGGCCCAGACTGGTGACTGCCGGGCGGTGCTGGGAGAGTGTGGGGAGAGGGGGGAGGCTAGGGTGGTGCTGGGAGAGTGTAGGAGAGGGAGAGGTTAAGATAATGCTAGGAGAATGTGGGAGAGGGGAGAGGTTAAGGTGCTGGGAGTGAGTGGGAGAGGGATACAGAGAGAGAGACTTCAGGCGCTGATGGAAGAGTGTTAGAATGGAAGGGGCAAGGATGGCTGTGGGAGAGTGGGTGGCTTGGTCGGTGCTATAAGAGAGGCTCGGGTGCTGGGGGAATGGGAGGAAAGAAGATGAATGGTGGGTGACAGGAGAAGAGAGAGGAGGTGAAGGAAAAAGAGAAAAAAGTCGAAAAACAGTGAAAGAAATTTATTACGAAATCGACAGGTGGAAGCACAGTGGTAGGGAGACAGAAGGAAGGGTAATTAAGGGGATACAGAAGGGCAGTTGATAGGGAGATAGAAGGAGGGATGATTAGAGGGATACAGAAGGGCAGTTGATTGGGAGACAGAAGGAGGGTTGATTACAGGGATACAGAAGGACAGTTAAGAGGGAGACAGAAAGAAGGGTAATGACAGAGATACAGAATATCGGAAACAAACCAGCAGAAGACAGTATGCCAGTGTAACCGAGACAGCAAGGAGGGGACAGAGTGTTCAACAGACAGACTGACAGAGATGCAAGAGCAGGCAAAGAAGACGAAAGGCTGAGCAGGTACAGCAGCAGGGAGGCTGGGCAGGTACAGGAGGGGAGCGGGTCTAAATATTCATGTATGAAAATTCGCCAGGTTGACGACATTTTGAAATCGAACACGCAGACGCAAGGAGGATCCTGTGAATGATTCATCGGTCAGACCTGTGGTTAAAGTGAGAGAGAGAGAGAGAGAGAGAGAGAGACGTTGCTCCCTCACCCTCCCTCCCTCCTCACGATACCCATTTATTCATCTGTTGAGATTCGCGGGGGTCAGATGGCTTCTCCCCAGTGTGTGTGTGTGTGTGTGTGTGTGTGTGTGTGTGTGTGTGTTCCCTGGTCGGTCGTCCCGACGCAGGCGGAACTTGGCTGCATAGATTACATCGTCCGACGCCACGCCACCTCTTGGTAAGGCCTGGCCCCCGCTGGCGCAATCCACCCGCTCAGGAGGAGGAGGAGGAGGAGGAGGAGGAGGAGGAGGAGAACTCTCCCGTGTGTCTGGACGAAGGTGTTAGATAACAGGATAAACACGAGCTGAAGAATGCTAATCTTTTATTCAAGACGGCAAATTAGATTCAGCCCAGGAAGCACAATTTCACACGTTCAAATTCATAGCTTCTCAGAGGCGAGTCCTTTGATGCAGGGAGCCTCTTGCCCCCTCCCTCCCTAGCATCATCAGCCTCTGGCATCTTCATCTTTTCACTCACTTTAGCTCACTTTCACCCTTGCTAGAATGAGTTCCAGCCGCCTCATATAAATGTTTATACCGGGCATTTTTAAATGTCGACCATCGGCCGTAATGTTCTGGATCCGAGGGAATGTGAATTAGTTTAATGTGATGATTCAATTCTCCCTCCCTCCCTCCCTCCCTCCCTCAGTGTTCTTGTGTGCAGGTGGGCCAAACTGGTTTTAAATACTGCCTTTGTGAGGGAGAGAGAGAGAGAGAGAGAGAGAGAGAGAGAGAGAGAGAGAGAGAGAGAGAGAGTAGGAGACTTACAGCCTCAGCGTTCTGTCCGTGGAGGTCCCCCGGCCCAACACACATATCAGGAACAGGAAACAGTAAGTCTGGCACTGCCGGAATCACCTCCCTTACCCCTCATCCCTCCACCACAACCACCACCGCCTCAGCCACTGTTCCACTGTTCTTCACAGCAAGTGAGGTTGATGAACAATCGGAAACCCGGTTCTTCCTTACGCCACGACGAGAGCGTCGTATCATTACGATTATTTCGTGACGAGTCCAGAGTCCAGAGAGCCATCGAACTACGCGCAGAGGCTGACTTGACCCCCCCACCCATCTAACCCCAGGTGGAGTCACCAGTGTATCACGTACACAGGACACACACGGAATACACCCATTAAGAGCTCCGTTGACGTTAGGATAAGAAAAAAAAAGAAATATAATCACCCGAACCAATTACATTATTATTATTTAATGAATCCTTCTTTCTGATTTATGTTTATATTAGCTTATTACGAGTGATGGGCCTGGTTGAGGTGATTCTTTCCCCAGTGGAGGTCAGGCAAGACGTGTGTACCCAGTGGTCACCATGGAAGCCTACCTGCATTTGCTCTTTCAGTTCCTTGATTCGAGCTGCGAGACTGGGATGAATTAGTGAAGATCTAGTTATATTAACTACTGAACTTGTCATTCTAGCAGGGTGAAGACTGTCATGGTATACTCAGACCCGGTCAGGTTGTCAGGTTTACATGATGTGAGCTACTTTAGTTTGCCTGGAGCAGGTGATCCCCATCATTAGGCAACACCATGTGACCCAGCAGGTGACCCCCATCACTAGACAACACCATGTGACCCAGAGTGAGGCGGCAACACCATGTGACCCAGCAGGTGACCCCATCACTAGGGCAACACCATGTGACCCAGAGTGAGGCGGGTGGCGGGTGTCGTACCAGGTGGAGTATGTCGCCAGCCCCGTCCTCCAGCCTCACTCTCTCTCTCTCTGGCTAGTGTTGGTCTGTACGTTCTTATCATTCTCTCTCTCTCTCTCTCTCTCTCTCTCTCTCTCTCTCTCTTTCTCTCTCTGGCTAGTGTTGGTCTGTACGTTCTCTCTCTCTCTCTCTCTCTCTCTCTCTCTCTCTCTCTCTCTCTCTCTCTCTCTCTCTCTCTCTCTCTCTCTCTCCCAGCTTTCATGTGGACACACCCTCGACTTTTGTTTGTTTGTTTGTTTGATTCTTTACCACGTTATTGGGATCTGTCGTTTTTTCTGTGTTTATTTGTTTGTGGTCAGGCCGAGTGTGCCCCTCTGATGGAATTTTAATTTTGGCTTTTACGTTCAATTGACCGTGAGGCTGGCTGGCTGGCCAGGCGGGGGGGGGAGGTGCTGGGGGAGGGAGAGAGAAGGAGGTGGTGAGGGAGGGGAGGTTGGTATTGTGGGAGGGGGAGAGTAGGAGGTTGGTGGTGAGGGAGAGGAAAGGGAATGGAGAGGTGGATTCGGAGAGAGAGAGAGAGAGAGAGAGAGAGAGAGAGAGAGAGAGAGAGAGAGAGAGAGAGAGAAGAGCATGGGGAGCAATGAAGAAAGAACTGTAATGGACAGGTGGAGGAAATGAAGAACCGAAGATGAGGGAAGAGGTTATGGCACTAAGGACACACACACACACACACACACACACACACACACACACACACAGGAGCCACTTCCTATGAAGATAACCTGCCTCACTTGACGAGATGAGACAGTTCGTCCCACATGAATCATAAACTTCTATGTTCCTCGCGCTCTATAATCTCTCTTATTTCCCAATTACAGCGTCGAGGAAACGTATTTTTCCACCGTCTAGTTTATCACCCATTTGATATTATTTTTCTCATTATCCATAAAAACTTACGGACGTTCTCCGTCTCCAGGGGGAGGAGGCCTTCAGCTTATATAAGCAGGTTGTAGGAATTTTCACTCCTCAGGTTTTGTCTTGTGAAGAAAACGGGACTTTAATATCAGGTGTTCGCTGGAAAAAAAAATGTCTCAAGTGGTATTGTGGTTTAAACGTCGGCGAAATTCCCTGTTGAATATACGTGAGGTTATAAAGGTTTGTTTTTCTTATGCTTCAATCTATTGCCCTCTAAACGTCGTGTACTGTGTGTAAAGTGCCGGGTCCTTGAGCGTGGAAGGGGGGGTGACGTCTCACCGCCTTGAACACGAAGGCACTACCCTTGTATATGACGGTACTACCCTTGAACACGATGGTACGACCCTTAAACCCGACGGTACGACCCTTAAACACGACAGCACTACCTTTGAGCACGATGGCATGACCCTTGAACACGTTGGTACGACCCATTAGTATAATGTATAGTTTGGCCTTTGACATGACTCCTCAAGTGTTAGGTAAAAGGCCACATCATCATACCCAAAGGTCAAAGTATCGTGCTCAAAAGTCGTCCCGTCGTGCGCAGGGGTCCTCCCGTCGTGCTTAAGGATCGCGCCTTTGTGCTTAGGGGTCCACCGTCGTGCTCATAGGTCGCAACATCGTGCTTGAGGATCGCACCGTCGTGTTTCATGGGTCGCAAAGTCGTGTTCATACCATTGTTCTTAAGGATCGTAGGGAAAGACAGTCAACTCACCCAGGCGAACACCGTCAGCATTACCCGTCTAGATGTAGCACTGGTGATAAGAACTCTTGAAGATCCTCACTGTGTCGTCTGCTGGAGTGACAGGTATCACTGTCAAGATTGTGGACAGACGCCTCTCGCAGAACTGACCATATTCTCTTCATATCTTTCACTGACAATGGGTTCAGGCTGACACCCAGTTACTTAATGGATTAATTAAGTGACAGTAAACCTTGTAACATGATGTTGAACCTCACAGACCGGGTGTAACAGTGGAGGCCATCTCTACAGTAATTAACTCCCAGTTATAACTTAATCTTCATTATAACAGCAAGCTCCATAGTGTAACAGTGTGTCACAAAATGGCATACGTAACTCCATAGTGCCACGAGGATCCTCATTATGCAACAGAAAGTATCACGGTTTTGCAACATAATCCCCTTGATATGATAACAGAGCCTGTTATTAAATAATGCACCGTGTATTAAGTAAGACAACCCCACAATATGAGAGTGAATCTTTAATATGACATTCAACCATCATACTTCCTTTATCTCTTAATTGCTTCTGCTCCCAAGCTGGCTCCTGCTGACTTGGGGGAGAAGCCTATTGGCTCCCGTTGGTTCTTTCCGTCATCAGCAACTCCTTCCTTCGGGAGGGTCAAGCCGCTCCACCCCCCCAGGCATAACTGGGCCCCACCTGCAGGATGTTCCTATGTCCGGGTTATCAAGCTTGTTTGGCCAGCTTCCTGCCCCGGCTTTCTCAGCCTAGTCCATGGATTCCTACGGCACTGGTAGCGCCCTTGAGTGTTGTATGGTGTAGGTGCCATCATTCACCACACCAGGGACGCACCCCAAAGGTGGATGGTTGTATCACTGAACAGTGAATCGGCTTATTGTAGCAGTGATACCCGCATGATGTACCCGGAGGGCACTGCAGCGAAGAGGAGATGGTCAGGTTGAGAGGTGAGGAGGGCTATGATCCTCATCGCTTCTAATTGTTCTTTGTCGAGAAGGAAGATGAAGGAAGGACCCATTATATATGTGAGGAGCAGAACACCTTATCCCACCCTCAGACTTTGAGCTTCCACACCCATGACGTAACGGGAAAAACTCCAGTGTGCAGCGCTGAACCCAAGGTGTCACAATAGACCCCCACGACAACGGAAGCCACAGTGCATCAGAAAATTCCATAGTATAACATTTACAATCATTAACGAAACAATCAGCACCAGACGTGACAGTGTATTGGGTAGCGTAATATGAAACTCGAGGACAGTGTAATACTGAACCCCCATAAAACACATGCGAGGTCTGAGATGGAACACTGAAACCCCTTAACACCATACACTATTCAACATTTGATAGACAATCTTCGATATAGAAAAAAAAAGGTTACGTAACAGGATATTCTTTATAGCTGGAATGAACCTCGTCGTATAACCGAGTCATATTGTATCAGTGAACCTTGTGTTCAAAATAATGGAACCCCTTGATGTAACAACTAACTGGGTTGAAAAAAATGATAAACCTCATAACAAAGAAATGTACCCTAGAATATAACAGTGAACTCCATGTTATAACGCCGCAAACCCTAGCTCTACGTCACGTTTTCTATGCGGGTCCTGGAGCTCTGGGACATTATTATAACTTGGGAACATTTTACCCAAACTCGGGTCATATTTACCTCATCAACAAATTAAACTCGAGATGTAATTAAGGTTTCAGGTTCTGCTGCAATTCACTTTATTGCTGGCCTTTGATCTTACGGCCATTTTTTTTTTCATTTTATTTTATACTGACTGAACCTGAAAATTTATTCATTTTCATTATCTGAGCTGAGGCGAAAGTTGATGATAAATGTAAAAATAACGAGGAAGTAAATGAAATTATAAGGTAGTAACGTAATATGTATATGTATAACAAAGAAAAAAATGCTTATGAGTAACAGTAGGCCTATAAATGGTGATATAAAAAGACGAAAAAAAGCGTGGTTTTGACTTTAATCACACACACACACACACACACACACACACACACACACACACACACACACACACAAACACACACACAAACACACACACACACACACACACACATACATACATACACACACACACACACACACACACACACACACACACAAGAGATGTGGCCCACTTAGAGCGTAAAACCCACTCCCCATACTGTACAAGCAGGCAGTTACAAATAGGTAATTGACAAGCAAACCATTCTAGTCTTTGTTCCAGAAATAAAGCAACTAGTAAGCAAGCCATCCACATCTCTCCTCTGACTATAAGACAGACAAGCAAACACCTTCCAATCTCTTCCACTAAGATAAAGCAAAAAGGCAAATCATCCCAGTCTCTTTCCATGCAACCAAACAAGTAAACAAGCTGTCCCAGTATCTTTACCTGAAACAAAGCCAACAACAAGTTATCCCACCGAATCAGACCGAGAAAAAAGCGATGGTGACGCAGTTTAGCCCTGACAGCTAACCTGATAGGGACGTGCCCATCTCATCCTGGGGTCCGACAGTTTGGCTTGCTAATTGGATTTAGTTTAGTCTCCCCTGCGTCGCCGTCCATTCCATCAGGAGAGCACGTGTTGATTGTGGGGTGGGGCGCATTTTCCGTGGAGGGTAGTATGCAATAACTTGCAATGTTGCTGTCCGACTAGAGGCTGCTCTATGTAATTGTTTGAACAAAGATTCGATTACTTCATTGCACAGCGCTGTGTCTATGGGACGGGCTGAATGGAAAAGTCTGGAGGGGAACTTCTGTTTGTCTTATGGTTTCTAGTTGATGTCCTGTGTGTGTGTGTGTGTGTGTGTGTGTGTGTGTATGTTTACATGATAGTTTACATTGTCTACAGCAGGGTCTCCCAGAGTACCATTGTCCTCGACGTTACGTCGTCCATAACCAAAATGATATCTGACCACAGCGCCTCACCAGGCGTCAGGCCTCCCAGTAGTTATATTGTTCAACTGGAGGACATCCCAGGACTAGCGTCCATCCAGGCCAGCTTCCACTCAGGTGAACGACCACCCTAGGTCAGCGTCCACCCAGATCAGCGTCCACCCGGGCCTACGTCCACTCAGATCAGGTCCATCCCAGGCCAGCTTTCACCGAGGCCAACGTCCAGCTATCACACTGGGACGCCCACCGTCCCACCACCTGATGCTGATGGACACGACAAAAGGCTTCAAGCACGTTGCCCACAATTTCCCAAAGCGATTCACTCGAGGTCAGATATTTCTTCCATACATACCTATATATATATATATATATTTTTTTTTTTTTTTTAAGATACCTTTTTCATGTGTGTATCGCGACATTCACATCATTTCCATATGTTTGTATCTTGACGTCTTCTGTCTATGCTAGTATCAAGTATTAGAATATTATTATTTTTACAATTTACAAGTTTGATGACGTAGTGCCATCACGTGACCTCCCCCCCTGAGGTGGAGGGAGAAGAAAACGGGTGTCAGTTATCATGTGGGCCAGACTGTGATGGTGGGCAGCGTGGGTCAAGTGGCCTGAGTGGGGCCGGGTTATTTAGGAGGGTAGCCGGGTAAGCGGTCATTACTTCCGTGTCAGGGACGGTTACTGGCCGGGTATCTCGCTTTACGGCAGCGCTCAACCGAAATGAAATACGAAAGCCGGTCCACGGCCCGCTGTTTGTGTGTGTGTCTGTTGGTGCGTCTGTATGGCTGGCCACCACCTCTCTCTCTCTCTCTCTCTCTCTCTCTCTCTCTCTCTCTCTCTCTCTCTCTCTCTCTCTCTCTCCCCCCTCCCTCCCTCCCTCCCTCCCACCTCCTCCTCCTCCTCCTCCTCCTCCTCCTCCTCCTCCTCCTCCTCCTCCTCCTTCCTCCCGTCCTGCACAGACACGTAATCACAACCCAGCACACTACTCACCACATCAGGGACAGGACCCGTCCAGTAAGTAAGCCACAGCTTCAACAACCCATCATGTAACGGGCAACACACACACACACACATACACACACACACACACACACACACACACATACACACAAGCAACACCACAACACTAACGACCGTAGAACAGGGATGAACAGATGATAACAAACCTCAAGAGAACGGAGAACAAGAGGTGGTCGGTTCGTGGTGGAACAAGGACGTATGGCGCCGTCCTTAATCCACAGTGTATAAAACCCCAGGATGGTTGAGGCCCACAGTGTATAAAACCCCAGGATGGTTGAGGCCCACAGTGTATAAAACCCCAGGATGGTTGAGGCTCACAGTGTATAAAACCCCAGGATGGTTGAGGCTCACAGTGTATAAAACCCCAGGATGGTTGAGGCTCACAGTGTATAAAACCCCAGGATGGTTGAGGCTCACAGTGTATAAAACCCCAGGATGGTTCAGGCCCACATTATCATGCCGTCTCGTCCGGGTTCCTTCTCAACTTGTGTCATGGAGACATTAGACGTTTTACAACCTGACTAATGGAGGATTAAACGCAAATTATTGGCATTTTTATTAGACGTTTGCATGTCATAATGCCAGCCAGACTCAAGCCTTAAGAAAACTCTAGTGAATATGTGTTTCATTTTATTTCTTATAGTATTTTTCTTTACACTGAGATTATATGTATCTCATCCAGCCTTTGTATATATATATATATATATATATATATATATATATATATATATATATATATTTTTTTTTTTTTTTTCTTTTTCTTTTTCTGGAGATTATCTCAGTTTAGTTTCATCTTAGTTTCCATAAGTTAACGGTATCGATCCTGTTATTAAACTGATTTTAATATTTTGCCATCAACATCACCTTGATTTCTACCTTAGACTGATCTGTTTGCCTCCTTCATACGACTTTGGTACTATCATTCTTATCTTTATTTGAAAAGGTCCAAATTTTTACGTTATTCACACATAACAAATTTTTCCTTTAGGGATCAAGTTTCACCTTATTCATGCCTCTTTCTCTTTTTATGTGATTCCGTAAATTCTTTGTCGCGGTTTCATATGTTTTCGACTGATCGTCCAACTTATCGAGTCACACCCACTCTGCCATCCGATCGACTGACCTGTCGACAAACCGCTTGCCCGACCGATCGATCGCATGAGACATTGTCCAGTCGACATGTCAATCGACCTGTTGACACAGTGACATATATACCACTTGGCTGGGCTTTCTATTTTCATGTTGAAGGCTCCAGTCACGGACACAAGGAAGTCCACATCAAGGCCAGGCCTTAATTGATATATAGAGAGAATTATGAAGCGGGAAAAAGAAAAGACAAGGGGAAAGTATTTACGATTTTTCGAGGAAGTAAAAAAAAAAATTCTGCAGAAACTCCTCTCTCCCTCCTCGTCTTCCCTCCCTCACCCCTTTTCCTCCCGCCATCTCTTGTCCAACTCCTGGTCCTCACACGGCGATTCGCCGTCTCTTCGAGCCACAACTCCGAGGACCGCCCCTGGAGGGTGACAGCCGGCGTGCCTGGGGCGCCTCGCTCCTCCATAAGTCTCCCAGGACGGTAGTCAGGAGAGCTCCTCGCTCCTTCGATATATTTTTGGACGTCTTCGAACGCACTTCTGACATGTGTTGCAGGCGCCTCCTGTCCTGACGGGAGAGAAATCATGGCCTTCCATTTTTAGTTCACTGTTCTGGCTGCTATCTCTAGGAAGGTTATCAGACGTAGATCATGCCCTTGATCCCTCTAGATATGACAGGTGTTCCCCTCCTGCCCCAGCAGGCAGCGTCACTAGAAGTCTCCCCAAGATGATCATGGATTCTTGTGAGCTGAAGATGTAAGCAGAGTCTGGGCTCCGACTCGTCTCATATATACCCAGAGGTTGGATCAAGGCAGGAGTGACAACTCATAATTCTGCAGGGTGAGGAGTCAAGATTGGAGCAGTTGTTAGTTCGCTGATGTACAACTAAACACAGGTTAGACGATTTCATGAGGTATAGGTTGGGTTACGATCAGTTACATGGACAGGCATGAGTGAAGATGAGTTATTGGTGAGTCCTGGTTCATTTTCCAATGAATGAAATTGGGTAAAGTCAAAGAAGATGGTGGTGGTACTCGTAAGGCTGCTCATAACCTTTCAGAAGTTACGAAATTTATGGATCAGATTTATATAAGTTAAGATCTGAAAGTTTAAAGTTTAATTTTACAGTTCGAAAGATTTTCGAAAAAAAAAAAGATGATGTCTTCCCAGGTTGGCTCCGGGGGTCAGGGCGATGGGGGACCTTCCTCCTCCACGACCGTGATAAAGATCAAGGCAACGAGCTGCTGGAGCAGCGGGGATGGACGTTATGGATGAGAGAGAGAGAGAGAGAAGCGAACAGATGACGTATGAGGAGCGAGAATAACGCTGAAGAAAGGGAGTAAAGGGGGAAAACAGAGGAGGAGAGAGAGAGAGAGAGAGAGAGAGAGAGAGAGAGAGAGAGAGAGAGAGAGAGAGAGAGAGAGAAGGTGGGGGAGGGGGAAGTTGGGAGGAGGCAAGAGATGCAGAGTAACGAAGGTAATGAGTTAGAGGAGTCAACCATTGATGGATGGAGGAACCATGAGTGAGCAGATGTGGCGGCACTACGAGTACAAGGACAGACACGGCTGCTGGAGTCTGGGGCGGCACTACAAGTACAAGGACAGACACGGCCGCTGGAGCACATAAACACGGACGAGAGGTCATCAAATCACGCTGGCCGTCCACACTACTATAAACACAGGAGACACGCTGGCCGGGATGGGTCCAGCCACTGGGAGACTGGCGGCGGTCATAAAGCGACTCGGGGGTAAGAGGCGGGTGTCTTCCTCTGGGTAGGTCGACTGGAGCCTGGCTGGGTATGTTGGTCGACCTGCTGACACGTCGGGGCCTCGCTTGTTCCCTCCTGACGCCTGATGGTGGTGTGTGTGTGGGGGGAGAGGGACGCACACGGGAGGAGGGGGGCATCACGTGACCCAGATGTGTAACCTTTACTGAATATCCTTAAATGACACGACAGTGATCCATGTTTACTGTTGACCGACCTCCTGGTCCATTATGTTGGTCGTGGTCGCCAGCCGGTCATTACGGCTGCCTTTATGTCTCTCATGCTTTGTCCTCACTTGTCCTGGGTGCTGGCCTCACTCTCCTGCCATGTCCTCACTTGTCCTGGGTCCTGGCCTCACTCTCCTGTTGTGTCCTCACTTGTCATGGGTGCTGGCCTCACTCTTGCTGTGTCCTCACTTGTCATGGGTGCTGGCCTCACTCTTGCTGTGTCCTCACTTGTCCTGGGTCATGGCCTCACTCCTGTTGTGTCCTCATGTGCCACGTGTCCTGCTCTCACTTCTGCTGTGTCACTATCTGTTATGTCTCATTCCCTCACCATCCTGCTGTGTCCCTGGGTGTCCTCCTTGTATCCAGGCCTCTGTCTCTCTCTTGCAGCGTCGCACGTATCCAGCCCCCTGCCCTCCCAGCGTCCTGTTCTCACTGGTGGTCTTGTCGTTCCGCTCGTCATTTACCCTCGCATCACAACATGCACTTCTTCACGACGCAGGCTATTGGCTTATCATTCACCTCACACCCTCTCTCTCTCTCTCTCTCTCTCTCTCTCTCTCTCTTTCTCTCTCTCTCTCTCTCTCTCTCTCTCTCTCTCTCTCTCTCTCGCCAGGTTTCGTCAAGTTCCTCTCGTGTATACAGAGATACCCCCCTCCTCTAACCCCCTCTCCCCCCTTACTTCTTTCGTCTTTTCTGCTTTGAGTTTTCTACGCCGCTTTCGCCTCCCTCCTCCCCATTGCTCCCTGCCCCCTCCTCCGGCATCGCTCCTTCGAGTCATCCAACTATTCAACGAATCGGCAAAGTTTCCGGCAACTTTCCGAGTCATTTGTTTGTTCTGGACGCATCAGCGCTACACGCTTCGGAGTCTCTCACACTTTGGAAATGGACGACCTGGAAAATTCCATGATTTGGCATTTGTATTTTTAATTGAAAATATCTTTTTTTTTTTTTGTCATCCAATTTACTGAAGAGAAATGTGCAGAATTATTATATCGACGGTGTGTCGATACGTGGGTGAATAATCTAGGCCAGATTATCTTCTCTAGACTGAATAGTGTGACGTTAACTCCCCACGGTAGGGGAGAATCATCCCACGGTCCAAAAGAATGAATCGCGCCCTTTTACTGTCTCCCCTTCCCCCGAGCTCTGCTCCCCGGGGCTCTACTCCCCGGGGCTCTACCCTCCCGGGGCTCTGCTCCCCTGGGCTCTACCACCGCGGGGCTCTGCTCCCCGGGGCGTCGCCACATTTGTTTCTTCTCGCCCAATTTTGGTCTTCCTGTTTTCCTCGCCTCCTCCACAACTCACCTAACTTTGGCCCCAGATCCTCCCAGCATTCCCCAGGGAAGCGCTCGTCACCTCGGCAGAATTCCTGCGTGTGTGTGTGTGTGTGTGTGTGTGTGTGTGTGTGTGTGTGTGAGTGTGCGGAAGGAACTTGGCACTTGTGAGGCCTTACCTCTTAACGTAATGTTTGTTTTTTTCAAATAGGTTCTCGAATACCTCTGTGCTCTTCTGTCGTCTGTCTGCGTCTTTTATCAGTGTATACATTTGCCTCATTTCTCATTAGCTTGCTGTACGCACACACAACTCACTTCCTCAAGAAATGATTACACTGGACACGTCATACCGAATTCACTGCCTGGTTTTTGGTCTCTCTAATATCATCCCTACACTGTCTCAACATTCTTTTGCATCTTGGTGTTTCCTTTAAACCCATTCATTATTCCTTTATGCTGTTCCCCGTCTGTTCCACTCTTCACTCCTGGTTTCCACCCAGTCTTCCTCCATTGTAAACTTCACAGAATCTGCTTCAGCTTTGCTGCTGTGTCCTTAGAGTCTTGAGTTCAATCTCCCCCCTCGTCTGGTAGTTCGGTTGTGTCCCCATCCTTTGCCACATCCTCGTGTATTTACGTATGCCATCTCGAGTACGACTTGACCATTATTTCCAAGTGGAGTTGACATCAGGATACTTCCAATTTCGAGACTTTATCGTCTCATCTTTCAACCACTGCTGCGTCTGTGTGTGTCCGTATGGCGGGACCTTGTTCCCCCGTTCAGCATGTACCTCACCTGGCCCTGTTCCTGTACCACCTTGATCGTTCCTTCATTATCCTCATTAAGGATTTGTTCCAGCGGCCCTGGACCTCCAGGATCATTATGCACGACTCGGACAGAGAGACCGCCTGGATCCATCACAATTATCCCTTAAACGTACTGTTTAAACGGCCAGTTATGCACGATTACCTCATGGGATTAATCCTTCGTCGTTAAAGTCCCCGAACCTGAACTAAAAGGTCGTGTCATTACGAGTTATAAAACTCAAGGTTGACATTTTCTGGCACTGAAGATAATACTCGACAGTGACAAAGAGGGCGAAGAAGATTCGCAGCTCTTCGCGTGAATCACCGTGTAAATTATCATTAATGATGGTGAGGAAAAAGATGATTTGCGAACACACGCTGCAGAGAGACGAGACTGTCTGTCAACATCTTTACAGAGACAGTGTGCCTCCCTCACCCACAGTGGTCGTGCCTCCTTCACCCACAGTGGTCGTGCCTCCCTCACCCACAGTGGTCGTGCCTCCCTCACCCACAGTGGTCGTGCCTCCCTCACCCACAGTGGTCGTGCCTCCCTCACCCACAGTGGTCGTGCCTTCCTCACCCACAGTGGTCGAGCTTGGCACGTGGGTTGCCGTGTGAGGTTTGCACCCCATTACTTCAAATGGTTCCTCCTCCTGCTGCCCCGACCACCACCACCACCAGCCCACCATCACAGTATGGCTGCCATTTGCACTCAGATTTCAATTTCAGATTCCATTGTTCAGGTCGGCCGGGCAGCCCACCTGCAGTTCCAGCCATAACATGGAGTTTTATCGTCCGCAGACCAACCGTGTGACCAGTGTACAGCCAGGGAGAATGTTGGCCTTCACCAGCAGGAGGACTGCAGGTGAAGGGTGGTGATGGGTCAACAGGAGGGCTGCAGGTGAAGGGTGGTGATGGGTCAACAGGAGGACTGCAGGTGAAGGGTGGTGATGGGTCAACAGGAGGGCTGCAGGTGAAGGGTGGTGATGGGTCAACAGGAGGGCTGCAGGTGGAGGTTGGTGATGGGTCAACAGGAGGACAGCAGGTGGAGGATGGTGCTGTGTGGTGATGAGTTCCTGGTTCGCCGTTTAAGGAGGATGGATGTGGCTGTAAAGAACAATCGTCTCCCCACCTGCCAGTGACATCAATACTGTAGGAGTGTTAGTGATGTCTTGCCTGCCCCACAGCAGCTTGTGGCAGGGGTTGCTTGGCCTCTCCTCCCACACCCCTGGGTGTGAGGGCGCCCTCCTACCCCATCTACCACTCTACCCCCCACCCAACACCCACCTCAGCCCACTTCCCCCTTCCCACCCACCCCCGTGTCCAGACCAACATAATCAAACGAGAATTTTGCAAACTTTGGTGTTTCTTCAGCTGGAAACTGGCGACAGATGAATGATTATGCTGGGCTGTTGCTGACGCCTGTGGCGTTGTGTTGGGGGACAGTCGAGTGCATTATGCTGGTCGAGAGAGAGAGAGAGAGAGAGAGAGAGAGAGAGAGAGAGAGAGAGAGAGAGAGAGAGAGAGAGAGAGAATGTTGTAGCTGCTGGGTGCGAGTTGGGTGTTGGTAGACAGACTGGGCATATTAACAGTAAACCTTCCACCAGTCGCGTGTGTGTGTGTGACCAAGATGGTCAAGTCCCAGACAGTTGACCAAACTGGAAGTGACTTGGTTGAGCCACGTCCAGAGCCGGTGTTATGGATGTGGTGGACGACGCTCAGGCCGATTTATTTGTGAAAGTTTTGACATTAGAATTGTTGTCCTTTATAAGTCCTTCGCCGAGACTCTCTTCGTGTTTGACTGTCACAGTTTATGATCATTTTTTTCTTCTGAAATAGTACAGGATCAGTTGCTGTGGTGGGTCGGGGGAGGAGGGGATTATTTCCTTCCCATTTGAAGGATACAATGTAGGATACCATCTTCCTGGTGTCGTCAGCACCTCATCCTGCAGGAGACGCCCCATGACAACCCTCTCTCAGCCTCACGAGGCATACCAAACAGGTCGTCGTGTCCATCCCGGCTGTGACCACTTACCCTCTCAAGGGCACTCAGGGGTCCTCAGGGCCCCCAGCTTGAGCCTCGATATCCTCCCTAGCCCTCCCACAGGGACGTCCCTTATACCTGCTGGTACAAAGTGCCGCCTCTGCCGCTCCCCCGAAGTGATTATCCCTGGCGCTAATTCACTTAGGTGCTCTACGAAGAACGAGCCCGCGGGCGGCGACACACAAGCTTTTCATCAGGGCAACGTCTCTGCTCCCTGAGGGTCCTCAGACGGGCCCGTCTATAGCGTCCTGCGGCAAGTAATATTGATGGACAATCTTCCTGGAAGATCACGAGAATAACTTCGTCTGTGGCACGATCTACA
The DNA here is from genome assembly GCF_036320965.1 of Panulirus ornatus. Lineage (NCBI taxonomy): Eukaryota > Metazoa > Arthropoda > Malacostraca > Decapoda > Palinuridae > Panulirus > Panulirus ornatus. The sequence goes on along the minus strand of NC_092265.1, from coordinate 9,409,861 downwards.
GACGTGGCTCTTGTCTGTCTCGTGAGGTTTGTTTCCTGTGTTGGTTGTGGGAGAAGCTGTGGCGGATGCTCTACAGACACTGGTCATGGTAACGTCCGGCAGACTGGACTGAGCGTGTGGCCTGCAGGTCCTGACGGGTCTGCATGATAACTGGAAACTCTGTACAAGAGGTTAAACCATACATCTCGGTGGCCTGAAGAGGGGTGACTTGTGCCCATATGGCTAGGTAACCAGAAGGTGAAGGTGGGTTACTCATGCACCAGTGACGAGAGCGGCCCACTTGCTGCCATAAACCTCTGAGGGTAGACGGGGAGGTCTTTGTAGAGACCTTTGATATCACTTTCGTCTCGACGGTCAACTTCATCGGACCAACGCTCCTGCCCAGGTCTATGTTTACACCTGCAGTAGACCCAGGTGGCGCTCCTCTTGACTCCAGCCGTCGTGGCTGGTTCCCAGGAAGATGCAGGAAGAAGAAAGAAGGATCAAGATACAGATGAGGAGGAGGAGGAGAGGAAGGAGGATCTCTTGCGGAGAAGACCTGGCTAATCAGGTAATTAAGTTACCAATCAACAAGTCCAGCTGCTCTCTCTCTCTCTCTCCTCCACTGATGGTCGTGCCCCCAGGGATCCTGGGCTCTCCCACACACGCTGGGAGAGCGGCAGAGAGAGAGAGAGAGAGAGAGAGAGAGAGAGAGAGAGAGAGAGAGAGAGAGAGAGAGAGAGAGAGAGATCAGATAGAACAGCATTGGGAGAGCGGACAATACACAAGAGAACAGTGCCACAGAGCAACAGTAAGACAGCACAAATACAGCAGATGTGAAGAGCCCAAAAATAAAACTGTGCAGGAATGACCAAATACAACAGAAGACTAAGGCCACTACAGCGGCCAACAACGCACCAAACAATGCGGTAAAGCAGTGAGCATCACAGCAGCGCAAGAGTGACTGATGTCAGCGAAAAAGCACACACACACACCACAGCAGTAGAGAACGCAGCACCACAGTAGCAGCAGCAGCAGAAGGAGGAGGATGAGGAGGAGGTAACACACTATCTATCGCAGCCAGGAGGCCCCCCTGCCCACTGGGGACTTCTTGTCACATCAGGTCCTAACTCATGCCGTCCCCAAGAGCCTTTCTTTACCTCTTGTCTTCCCTGTTGGTCTGTCTTCTTGTTTCCCTTTTGTCTTCTTTGTTGTTCCGTTTCTTTTTTATCTATTTACTTTTGCAACTCTGACAGCTTGGGCAACTGAGTAGTCCCCTAGTCAAGACCTGACCTAAGGCACGTACCCATATTACCGACCAGACTCTAGTGGGTTAACTGGGGACCGGCTGCCGCAACCAAGATTCGAACCTGTGAGGAGTCGACCCCGGGCTACATCACTGAGGTGTATTCTCTTTTGTGCCACATAGCATTCCTTCGTTTGATACGCCGGGGGGAGTGGCAGGTAGGAAGGAGCCTTCTGCCTTACGTAAATTAAGAGTTCAGGGTACTAACCTCGTCAGAGACGATCATATCATCTGGTATCTGGCTTTCCCCCTACTTCCTAAATCACCACTACTTCATCATCCACCTCTCAACTTTCCTCCCTTCTCAACCGTTTCTTTTCAATTCCTCCCTCCCCAATCTCTTTAATTTCTCTCCCCAGTTATCCTTCCTGCTATCTTCCTCTTCTTCTACCAACCATCCCTTTCTCCTGCCACCACCAGACACCACCACTACTCCCCTCACTCCCCCTCCCCCTTCACCAGCTGCCATGACGAGACATTATCATAACAATTCCCCAGACCAAGCTGGCCATTAGCCAGTGCAGACAACGTCAGAGACAGGAGAGAGAGAGAGAGAGAGAGAGAGAGAGAGAGAGAGAGAGAGAGAGAGAGAGAGAGTAGATGCAAGAAGAATTATATATCATGGCCTTCTAGTAGATATGAAACTGACAACAATAAATGATTATGAAGAAACTTTAAGACAATAAAAAAAGAAACACACACACACACACACACACACACACACACACACACACACATACATATCATTTTTTCCTCCACTTCAGTCGTATACATCGTCTCTCTCTCTCTTCTCACTAACCTTGTCCATATTACCTACCCATATTCCTTACCAGGCATGCTTAGTAGGATTATGTTATTCGAACATAGGTCGAGAAGCCTGAGTGACCAGTGAACAGCACTTCCATCAATTGAGAAACTGAAATGCTCGCCTCATCCATTCCTGGAGCTCTGTCACTTTTCATCTTGTGTATGCAGGTTTTACCGTCTCTTGTCCTCTCACTATCCCATTCGTCCGCGTGAGTAAAGACAGATAGAGGTAAAAAATGAGGAGGTAAAATGTCAACAAAACCGGTATATCAACAGGTCTTGGAAATGATAACGATCAGTCATGCTTACGAGGGAAAAGAAGGAATATAGAGAATCATTGGTGAAAAAAAAAACACACGACGGAGAACCCTAAACCCTGCCGTATTATCATGACATCATAGGACTAAACCTGAGGAGAAAGAAAAGAACAATAGTTAAAGAGAAAATGAAACACGTCTTACCCAAAAATGGCAGCGTCTCCAGGGGACTGAAAAACCTGGCCAGCTCAGTGGGAAAAGAAAGGCGACAAGAAAACCTGGTAACTCTTCCGTGTTCCGCCGCTCAGCTGTTTTCATTACCGAGGCTTCCCTGGGGAGGGGTTGTGCCATTGCTCATATTGGCCAGCTCTTGGGGGGCCAGGGAGAGAGAGAGAGAGAGAGAGAGAGAGAGAGAGAGAGAGAGAGAGAGAGAGAGAGAGAGAGGCTAATGGGAGAGATTCATGACAGGGTGAGGAGGATGGGAGTGAGAAACGGAGAGAGAAGATGAGAGAGACGACATTATGCCAGATATCTTACCCTCAAGACCCCTTTTCACGGAGCTCCTGCATCTTCAAAGCTGCTGCTGCTCTCCTCCACGCGGGAACAAGGTGAGGTGGTCGTCTCCTTTGGGACTGGAAGGTCCTCGACGACCCTGTGCTCCCCACCATCCACCGGGATGATGTAAGTTTCACCGAAGATGACTTCTCGCTCTCGGTGTTATTATCTGCTGTAGCCCGGGGTCTGTGTGGTGTTGCAAGTTGACCCGCTGTGACCCATCAAGTCTCTGGGTTTCTGATATCGTCCTGAGTGTTGAAGATGACCCGCTAGGGCCTGTCTGACCCTGAGGACGTAACGTGGGTACGTCATTTGGTCAGAATGTGGCCAGAGTTGGTGGGGCGAGACATGGTAGGTCACAGCTGGAGTGTTGGCCAGGAGGGCTGGGCAAGAGGCCAGGTTGGTCCTGAGAGGGGCGTCTGCAGGTGCCACATATGTACATGGTCCCCCACTGGCACACCTGACCATTGTCATATATTATCATATATAAGGTGGTAGGAGAGAGAGAGAGAGAGAGAGAGAGAGAGAGAGAGAGAGAGAGAGAGAGAGAGAGAGAGAGAGAGCAGAAGCAACAAGCGGCAAAGTTAATATTGACGGCAACAGATGGTGGTGAGGCGGGGAGAGGGAGGAGGGGTTCTGGCTGATACCTGCAGCCGAGGGGGTGGGGTAGGAGGAAGAAGGAATATATATATATATATATATATATATATATATATATATATATATATATATATATATATATATATATATAAGGACCAATATTTATTGTAAACTCAGGGAATACTTAACACCTGCTTTGCATGATAATACGTTATAAACAAGATGTTCATTATTCGCATAAGCCTTTCTTAGGTTTTGTTCATACATATGTATAATGGTCGTTCTGACCCGAACTGAGAGTACGTACTATCAAATACCCATCCACGTGAAATGCCTTTGGAAATAAGATGCTGTTTCTACAGTAAGAACCATCGTCAGTCAGTCATTAATCCCCGATCAGTATGCATGACCCTCTAGTGAAAGGTCATCCCATTACGATAACGGATTGTTACCACCGGCATGAGGAGCCATAAATGACGTAATGGCCACCAACTTTGTCCGAGGCTGTAAACGGGGACAGCCAATCAAAAGAGCGGTAAATTTTGATGAAGGGATGAGAGTGGCGACTGGGAGTCTGTTCCTCGCTAGGGGGGAGACTCTTCGGAATGATCCTCTTCGAGATTGTGAGAGATAAGGTTCTCTTTCCTCCATATCATAGAGAATCAGATGACCCTCTCTTGGGTTCCGTAAGTCAGAGACAAACATCAAACCAGAAAATAGTCTGCCTGGTAGTGAAGATAGACCACTTGGATGGCGACCTAGCCTCTGGAATAAACTGAAATACTTCAGAGGTTGTCTTTTACTCAGTTACGATTGAGGAAGGGACGTGTAGTGTAGGTAGGTTGCAGCCGTCTGTACATTAAAGCTCACTGACAGTTATCTCCAGCGGCAGCCTTGCAAGAGGCAATTTAGCTACAGAACTTAAAGGAAGCAATTCAGTGGATACCCTTGCTGAAGACAGACTTGATCCTAGTCTCACAAACTGAAGGATTTCTTCTGTTGATAGTGTTCTGCATTCTTTGTGAATGGGTCTTTGAGAAGGTAGATTTTTGCCTTTGCTTCAATGATGGTATGAGAATTATTTTTTTTTTTTTTTGGTCAGATGCAAATGTTAAGGGACGAGAGATTCATGTGGGTTGTGAGAGATGTGATACAGACTTGGAATAATAAAAAAAATTCCTAAAATCAGCCATCTTATTGCTTTTACACCAGATTCAAACAGATATAAACTCAACAGATAACAGCTGTAAACGTATAGCACAAATAGCTATATTAATGAAGCAGGAATAGCAGCTGAAGTAGCAGCAACAGGATTGCTGCTGATTGTACTACCACGACAGCAACAATTACCGTGCTACCACAACTACAATATCCAATTCTAGTGTTAAGGCTGCTACTGTCATTACGACCTACCCACTACCACCCATACCATCCAGTGCCACCCATGCTTCCACCACCAGTATGATTTATCCCATCCCTCATTACCACCACCATCACCACCCTACCCAGGCATAGTCCTCCCTCCTCCACACAACCCACCTACACCCATACCATCACCATCTCATCCCCTTATCTTCTTTAGTCTCCTGTCATTATCACCACCGCCTCTCATCACCCTCACCATCTTCCCCCCTCATCTCTTGCACCATCACCTGAGCAGCCAGGCTAACTAGGTTCACTCACCCCCCATCTCCTTCCCCCACCCAAGTCCCTTTCTCTCCATTCCACCGCAGCACGAGCAGGATAACATTATACTGACCCGGCCCACCAAATTGGCTTTAGGTAAATGAAACCCGTGATAAGCACGACATTAGGTGATAGGGCAGAGGACGCTGGAGAGGCCCCAAGAGTTAGCCAGGGAAGTCCGCAAGGGCAGGGGAGAGTCAGGACGTGGAGAGTTATGAGGCCTGTGGGGATGTGTGTAATCACTTGAAGGTGAGTCGGAGTTCCACGTGTTTGGTGTAGGTTCTCCACGAGGGAACGTTGACGCGTACTGTAAGAGTGGAGAGTTGGTAAGCTCACTACAGCTGTGTAGAGTTAGTGGAAGTGGGTTAGTTAGTGCTTCTAGTAGAGTTGGGAGTTTTCTTCCCTTGGGTTGAAGGAGGAACTCAGAAGGTGACTTCAGGTCATGGGTAAAGATACTCAAGTAAAGAGAGTAAGATAAAGATAATAGAATATATAATGGGAAAAAGTGTTCACTGAGTCTTATGAAGAGTTTTGGGAGAGTCCCTTGATCCTTCACGGATAAAACGGTCCAATGATAGAATCCTATAAGATAACTGTGGAAGAATCTGTACAGTTGCTGGTTCCAGAGGATGTAGTGTGTAGGGTTCCTGTGGATTCGCCTCACTCCTCTTTCTCTTGCCATTCCCGGTCTCATCCCCGTTCCTCCTCCTCCTGCCATTCCTTCTCTCCCTACCCCCTCAACACTCACGCCATTCCCTGGCACTCCCCTAACACTCTTGCTATCCCTTGACTCCCACCAGCACTCCTGCCATACCCGCTTTCTCCCCCAACACTCTTGCCATTCCCTGCCTCTTCCCCAACACTCCTCTTCTCTTCTATAAACACCAGCCCAGCCTTACCAGATAAAGTCCCACCTTCCAATAAAGCCATTCCAGTTGACACTCTTTCTCTGACTCGGCCATTCACATCCCTTTCCCATTTTCTTCTCTGATATACTGCATATTTCGGCAATAAATTTTCCTCGCGGCAAGACCTTGAGTTGGTCGTGGAGGTCGGCCATTACTCTTTAAGGTCAACAGAACTCAGGAGTCGATCCTTCCGATGCCCCTCACAACGCTGCTCCCGCCGCCCCTCACAACTCTGCCACCACCGCCCCTCGCAACCCTCCCGCCGTCCCTCACAACCCTGCCGCCGTCCCTCACAACGCTGCTGCTGCTCGCCCCCTCACAATCCTACCGCCGTCCCTCACAACGCTGCTGCTCGCCCCCTCACAACGCTGCACGTTGTCTGTTGTTTTGCCGTGGGCCACCGACGAAAATGGTTGTCAAGATTGCCACATCTATAAGACTGAGGACTACACCTGACTTGCTTACCTCTCTGGGGAAGCCATGGTTGCCAGTGGGATTACTGGCACCTGATTTCTACCTCACATTCCCGAAAATAGGTTAAAGGAAATCAATGAGAAACTCAGAAATGTTCCCTTTACGTTGGCACCAGTGACCCGGCCAGCCGAGAAATATGAGACAGTCGGGATAAGGGTTCGGCCGCCTGTTGATCAGACTGGCTGATGCTCCTCCTCCTCCTCCTCCTCCAACCCATCCGGAAAGCATCAGATCCTTCTCTCTAAACCATCCATCTTGAGAATGAAGAATCTACACTTGGAAACTCTCGAGGAATAGGTTTGAGACGCGACAGAAGCTTTCTATTCCAGGGTGTTTATAAAAGTTTTAACTCGCTATGAAGTAAGTGACTTTGGCGCCGCACTGTTCACGAAGTTGCAATTGATGATTTGAGATTTCTTGTGGTGGATATAGAATGCCAGAGGACGGTGAGTGTGGCGGTGGTGTGAGGTGGGTCGGTCGTGCAAGAAATGTAAAGTGTAAGAGATAGAAGTGCTTCTGTAAAGCTCACTCTGGTTGAAAGAGCTGACCAGGATGTCCTGAAATGGTTCGGGCATATGGAGAGGATGAACAGAGAGAAAGACCTTTTAAGAGGATCTACCTGTTGGAAGGAGCAATGAGGACGTGGAGGCCGAGAAAGAGATGGAGAGATAAGATGAAGGGAGACGGAAGGATAGGCTGAAGGCAGCTTTGAGGTATCGGAGCCTGAACATTCAGGTGGACAAGAGCCGTTTATGAAAAAGAATCAGTTGGATCATTGTGATACATAAAGGATGACGTAGCATCTCTGGGCTGAACCAAGTCATGTGCAGCAGCCAACATAAACTGTGGAGGAGCCTGTGAGGCTTAAGTGTAGATTTTCGGCTCTGACATCAATACATTATACGCGACAGCTAAAGAGTAGATGTTTGCAAAGGAGTCCGTTGTCCTTTCGTTCCTGACGCTGCCTCACTAAAACGGGAGTAGGAGTTAGGTATAGATAATCTGAGACGTTATGACATACAGGAAAAAGATATATCAAGATTAAAAGGAATGAAAGTAGATAAAATGGCAGTTCCAGACAAATTTTACCAAAAAAACATAAAAAGCAGGCAAAATTGAAATGATATATATATATATATATATATATATATATATATATATATATATATATATATATATATATATCATTGTTATATGTAACCCAAGGACCAATTTTATGAAGCTCTAGCAACATTGAGGCAGCGCTACAATATGTAGCAGGGGAAAGTAGACTACACTGGTGCGAGAGGTAAGAATTTCGGGTCTAAGACTAAGTAGTGGGAATGAGATATGGGCAAGACTTGAGGGGAAATCGGACACTGGCGTATCATTACCAGTATTTCGCAACACAACTGAGGGGAAATCGGACGCGGGCGTGTCATTATTTCGCGATACCACTGAATTCGTCTCCTCTCTGCGTCTCGGCTCTTTTTATCTGACCGAGTAATCTCTTGCGCTTAATCTTACGGATTCTGTTATCTCTCCGGGTAAAATTAATGAGTCGGTCATCCGGATTTTTATCCTAAAACGTGGCGGGATATTTTGTTTACACGTTGCGTTCGTGGAAGCGGGGTCGCAGGACCTTGTCTTAGGGCGAGGGGAAGAAATTATAGCCCGGGTCATGTACGTATGACGGTGTTTAGCAGTTAATGGGAGGATTGTCGGATTAATTAATGACAGAGGGGATAATTAAAGTTAATAAAGCGGCCCTGATCCCCAGAGCAGTGGGGAGTTCACCGCGTCTAATCAGCCATGTTAGGCCGTGATAAGTCGCCTTCAAATTACAACCCGGAGCGAACACCAACACATTTGCCACACTTTATACCCGGGTTGGCAGGAGCTCAGACGTCACAAGTCAACCCCAGCCCGTCTTAACACTTTTCTGCCGCTATACAAAAAGATTATTCCACGTCATACTTGCTTCTGGTGATGCTGTATATCGTACCAAAATGTTGCGTATGAATTGTCTTAGCTATTCTCTGACGAATCATCATCGCATTCCCGGTCTGATTATCCCAGAGGGCCAGAATCGATATTGTTCTCGTGTCTTACAAAAGGAGTTCCTATTCTGGGGTTTGTGGTGGGAATCATAGCCAGATTTAACCCCTCCCCCCTCCTTCCTTCCCTTACCTTCCTTCTGCGTGCTGTGGGAGAATGACTGTTCAGCTCAGATCTTGAATGGAGGATGAAGAGTGTGAGGGAGGTAGATGGGAGGCGATGAAGAGGGTGAAATATAGAAGGAGAGGATGAGGGTCAAGGGAGATGGAGAAGGAGAGGGAGAGAGAGAGAGAGAGAGAGAGAGAGAGAGAGAGAGAGAGAGAGAGAGAGAGAGAGAGAGAGAGAGAGAGAGAGAGCTAAGGAAATATTTACAACAACGAAGAAAAGGGAGATGGAAAGGGGAGAAAAAGCCGGGGGCGACGAAGACAGAAAAAGGGAAAGGGGAAATCGTTAAAGTGAGAGACGGGGGAGGACGGGGAAGAGGTGGTGGTGAGGGGTGAGGGAGGCGTGGTGGTGTTGGCAAAGTGAACATAGAGGAAATGAAACGCCATTGTTTGTCGATGGAGAGGAACACAAACCAATCGTTCAGACTAACTACCGGGAGGTTAATGATGAACACAGTTCGAGGTGGTGGTGGGGTTAGGTGGGGTTGAGGAGGTGGCAGGAGATGTGTGGAGTGTCGGGGTGGCAGTGAGTAAGATGGGGGAGGGGGAGGAGGAGTGTTAGGGTGAGGTTTGTGAAGGAAGGGGGTTTTCAGTGGGATGAAAGGTGGGTTATCATGAGGTGAAGGAGGAAAGGATTGTGATCTAATGGTGAGGCGATTGTTTGTGGGAGATGGATGGTGACGTGATGGTGTGTGTGTGTGTGAGGTACAGGCTGGAACACACACACACACGCGCGCGCGCGCGCGCCTCGTATGAACCTATCCACTAAGCTAACCACCAAACACTGTCCTTCAACTTGTATATTAATTACTGGGCCATGACATAACTCCGGTGGCCCCCACCAACCAACCCTTCCTGTCCCTCTTACTACTGCCCTCTCCCTCCCAACCCCACCCATTAAACCCCCCCTCCGCCCCCAACGAGACGCCCCCCCACTCAGCCACCAATTAAACCCCCATTTAATTCCTGCCTTTGATGACCAGAGCTATAATGGGAAACGCTAAATACAGAACAATAATTTTAATGCCAGCATATCTATCATCCTGGGAACGGCTAATTGGACATTAACACAAATATAACTTCTCGGAATTATAAAAACTTAGAACTTTATTCTAGCTATAATTTTTTTCCTCTCTCTCTCTCTCTCTCTCTCTCTCTCTCTCTCTCTCTCTCTCTCTCTCTCTCTCTCTCTCTCTCTCTCCCCCTTCCGAGACTAAAAGATCTTTTTTTCTTTTTCTTTCTTCTTTATTTTTAATCACGTGTACCAAAATAGCACAGTACAGTGACTAACCATCCGTTTGGTGGAACGGGAACATCCTGCTGTGTGATGTACTTACTTGGACGCAGTGTCGGACGTGTGTCCAAAGATTGTTTTCTTCGAGAGGTCGAGATGTAAACACAAAATGTTACGTCGGCGAACATCAACACAATCATCAGTTTCCCATTTTCTGTGCCGTCTTGTTAACCTGGGTTTCACTCACCCTGGGGGGGTCAGCTGATTATCTTGGCACGTCGAGGTTAAGCTTAATTTTGACGAGTTAATCATGCGTTTTGAAAACGGTAATTACGACACTGATCCCAATAAAGCTACCTTTTTTGATATGATGTTTTTGAAGGCGAGCGTTTCAAGAATTCGTGATTCGGGTTGATGTTATTACACAGTGAAGACCCCATAAATTCTCAACCTAAAATTTTAAGGTGGAGGAGATGTGGTCGCATCCATGGCAACAACAGCTTGACCTTTTTGACCTGCACCTTCTACGGGTCAACGGTCTTTCCGGCCTGTTCAAGGGCTTGCTCAACGGGTCGTAACCGTCATGCCCTTGGGGGTCAACGGCACAAGAAATGGGGAAAATTTACATTGGGGGATGTTTTCGTGGGTCTGAAATAGTCTGTACGAAGCGAATTTCGTGATGATAAAAAAGAGTAAGATAAATATATAACGAAAGATCGCATTTTGTTTAGTAGTTTCGATTTTTTCCCCCCCGTGTATGAAGCTAATTTCGTGATATATAAAAAGTATATAAGAGACTTTAAGATTACTTTTGTTCATGTGCCAAACGCTTTTCCCGTCAGAAGTAAATTTCATTAAATTTACACACAAAAAAAGTATATTTTTTCTTGTTGGTCGTTTCCATCGATGGTCTCAACATTTTCTACAGTTTGGAGTTAATTTTTTGATGATATCTTGAGCAAAAATAAAGTTTAAAGATTCTGGGCCCAGAAAGGCGTGTAGGGATAATAGTCCGACCCTTTCTATATATGTATATATATATATATATATATATATATATATATATATATATATATATATATATATATATATATATATATTTGGCTCATGGGGGAGAATTAACTGTGGTGAATATGAACCTATTTCTAGGCGCAACCCACGCTAACATTTTGTTCCAATATTCTTACATTTATCCCAAAAATTATGTCACACACACACACACACACACACACACACACACACACACACACACACACACACACACACACACAAATGTTTGATGCCATCATGGCTGTTTAATCTGTTCGTGGACGAGGCAGTGAGGGAGGTAAACGAGAGGTTCTTGGACGGAGCCACGGAGGCTGAAGTGATCACAGAGTGGAAGGGGAGGCTGAGTGTCTTGGTCTATTTTCAGGGGCTCATGGAAGGAGAGGTCAGAGTCACCAAAAGAAAAAAAAAGGGGGGGGATATTTTTGAAGGTCTGATAGTCCCGATAGTGTTGCATGATTGAATATCTTGGGCCTCCAGGGTACAGAAAAGGAAGAAGGTGGATATGTTGAAAAGCCAGTGCCCGAGGGTCATGTGTGGTGTGTGGCGGGTCGATTGTGATGTAATTAATTGTATCAGAGAGAGAGGTGTGATAGTGAACGCAGCCTAAGATCCACTAGGATATGCTGAAATAGTTCAGTCGCACGAAGAAGATGAGTGAAGAGAGATTGGCATAGAGGATGATCGCGTCAGGAGGGTATAAGAGGTGGGGGAACAGTATAAAGAGATGGAAAATTGGAGTAAAAGAGACTTTGAGATACTTGGGGCCTGTACATTCAGGAGAGCGAGAGACAGTGTGTCGAATGAAATGAAAGGGCTATTTTAGATTGACGTCCACTTAAGCAAGGTTATGTAAATAAAGAGAACTGGTGTTTCCGAAGTCTCATTACATACACAGGAGAGGATATGTTGAACTATGATAGAATATGTAGTCTGCTGTACTTTGTATTGGTGAATATATATATATATATATATATATATATATATATATATATATATATATATATATATATATATTATATATATATATGTGTGTGTGTGTGTGTGTGTGTGTGTGTGTGTGTGTGTGTGTGACAGGTCCTCGACTTTCTCTTGTGTGTTTAAAATTCCTTTTCTTAATGCGATTGTAATGTGATCTTCACCACCTATGTATTTCTTCTCTCGATTTTTCTTTGACCTAAAACACATTTCACAATCTGTTTTCCCTTTATTTCCACAAATTTGGTTCATTCGTTTGTCCTACAGAGTAGAATACACGAGGACCGTACCCCATTCCACAACCCCCTTGGTATCTATGAGAAATTAGAAAAATTCTTCTCTTCGCCTACACGTTTCATCAGGCAAATATTTCTCTTCCATATGTTCAAATGGAAGTTATTCCTTATCCTCCCCGCAAGTTGGGTTAGAAAGTACCCCTTTCTCCTGTAGGTTCATTTAGAATATACTCCTCTTACTCAATAGGTTCATTTAGAAAATACTCCCCTCTTCCCATGCGTTTAATTAGGAAAATGTTCCTCATTCCCCCATAGGTTTAATACGGAGATTCTCCTCTCCTCCCATACGTTCAAAGGTAGAATACTCCTCTTCCTATAGTTTAGAAAGTACCCCTCTCTTCCCGTAGGTTCAGTTTGAAAATACCCCTCTCTCCTATAGATACAATTAGAAAATACCCCTCTTTCCTATAGATACAATTAGAAAATACCCCTCTCCTCCTATAGATACAATTAGAAAATACCCCTCTCCTCCTATAGATACAATTAGAAAATACCCCTCTCCTCCTACAGATACAATTAGAAAATACCCCTCTCCTCCTATAGATACAATTAGAAAATACCCCTCTCCTCCTATAGATACAATTAGAAAATACCCCTCTCCTCCCCACACAGGTTCATTAAATACTTTTGTCGACGAGGAGGTTAAAGTTCTCTCCGAAGCCCGTGTTTGGTGTTGGAGAGGAACCCGTGCCTCCTTAAAATCAAACCAGTTTTTTAAGACAAACTTCGTCAATCTTGCCCAGTTTTACTGTGGCAGCCTCTTCCCCGCCCCACTGGATTTTAACCACCTCGGTAAAGACAGTGGGAGTAATTCTTACACTGGCCCAGTGAATATGTTTCCCCCCCTCTAGCAGGAGATCATGTTAGGTCATGGCGTCCACTCCCCCACCCCCCATTATATATATATATATATATATATATATATATATATATATATATATATATATATTCACAAGAATACGCCTGAGACTTTCTCTCTTTAATCGGATTTACGCGCAGGAAATTCTTCTTCTGAACAAACAACCCGGGAGCAAATTTTCCTTAAAAGAAATAATTTGAAAAGACTTTCACACAGCTTATGAAGTCCTCCTCCTCCTTCCCCCCCACCCAAAATTCTCTCCCTGCCCCCCACATCCATCCTTCTTCTTCCTCCTCCTCCTCCTCCCCCTGCAAGCTCTCTCGGCCAAACCAGATGAAGAAGCCAAACTTGAGCATAATTAAGGAGGTTGAGAGAGTAAAAATGGCATGTTACTCACCGTGTTGGAAACCTGTTTCGATATAATAACAAGACTGTGTCATACGGGGGGAGAGTTGACCGTTGAATAGCATTTTGGGACAAGGCTACATCAGTGTGGAAACTCTCTCTCTCTCTCTCTCTCTCTCTCTCTCTCTCTCTCTCTCTCTCTCTCTCTCTCTCTCTCTCTCCAAAATTACGTGTCTAAACCCTCCCGACTCAGCAGTTCCCTTCACCTCGGTGTCTATCGCAGGGAACGCGTAACACCCACACACCCACACACCCACACACACACAGAGCTGTGACCTCATGTGGATCAAGGGAGCCAATCACCGGTGAGTTAATGGACTGGTTCCCTCCGTGAGTCCCGCCGTAACGATCCCACACAGTCCCAGGCTTTTACAGGTGCAACTAAACAAACACCTTTGTGCCGGGCATACGACTGGGGGCGTCCCCCTTCCCTGATCTCACCCACCTTCCTCCCCTCGTACCCAGTATTATTGGCCCGTCTCAATCGTGTGTTCTGAACCTTCTCTCTCTCTCTCTCTCTCTCTCTCTCTCTCTCTCTCTCTCTCTCTCTCTCTCTCTCTCTCTCTCTCTCGTGGAGACTGAGGTAGTTTGTGTTGTGATGCAACTGCCACAATACTCCACCGTGTTTCTTCAGCAACATTAAAGGTGAATTCGTCGTGGTAGAATGATGAGAACTGAGACTTGAGGGAGATGCACAGTGAAACGTTCTCTGGTGTTCAAAGAGGTTCGAGTCGTAATATGAGATCGTAAATAGCCATTCGGTACGACGCTTCCTCATTGACCAGTAACTTGGTGTGTTGGTCTATAGTGTTTCAAGGTTTGCTGTCTAGCCTCAATTAAGATTGAATCATTATCGTCATTTATTTCAAGGTTTGCTGTCTAGTCTCATTTAAGATTATATTATTATCGTCATTTATTTCAAGGTTTGCTGTCTAGTCTCAATTAAGATTGAATCATTACCGTCATTCATTATCTTTCGTATACTCAAACGGTGCAAATAATTCTTGGTGTATAAGCTAAAACTTTAAAAAGGTTATTGGAGATGTGTCTGATGCCTCAGAGAATACGTCTCTGGTGTCTATAGTTAAGGGAGAGGATGCCTAAAGGGATCTGGCACTACCGGGAAACGGGAGATGATGATACATACATACATTCCAGCTCTGGCCTGGACGAATTTACAGCAGGGCCAAAAGGCTTCCCTTCCTTCCAAAACCTTTACCGTATGTCATAGTCTCAAAGAGTTCCTTTTTTTTTGCTGAGAGAGAGAGAGAGAGAGAGAGAGAGAGAGAGAGAGAGAGAGAGAGAGCATCCCCCCACCCCCAAGTCGTCTCCACTGCCTTCCCCTTTCATCTGTTTTCATTCCATCTTCCCAATATTTTTCTTTCGACTCGCCATTTTCTTTACCCTTGTGGGCCGACGCGTATATTTTCACTTGTTACTACTGACCACATCCGGTTCTGTCTTACAGTTATCCGGTTTATCGTCACGGGATTGACTGACCGGTCAGGTAATTACACTCACAGTGATGAAGTTACCCAGTGATTTTTTTTATACGCGTCAGTGAGTATAAGAAAGAAAACGGAAGACACCTGCTGGTAGACTTACTTGTAACGAGTGAAGTATGAGGAAGGACAACAATGATTGTCAACTTTTCCAACTCAGTTCCCAAGGTAAAGAAAAAAACAAAAAAAAACACGGAGGATCTGATTTCACAGCTGACTTGTGGAGTCGCAATATTTTTTCTGTTTACACTTTGATTTACGTCGCTCCGGCCGGCCACCTCCTCCTCCTCCTCCTCCTCCTCCTCCTCCTCCTCCTCCTCCTCCTCCTCCTCCTCTCGTCTTCATCCATGCGTATGATTCACATCTTTCCTCCTTTTAACTCCAGGAATTGCAGTCATACTCTTCTTTTCACCTTCCGTAATGCATGAATAACATTTTTCTTATGATCATCCATGCTTCATGTAATTGGTCAGAGATTAATGTGAGGGGTCGGCGTTGTGAAGTTTGGGGAAGTAATGACTTCAAAGATGATTGAGACCAAGAAACCCTTCGTTATTTTCTCTCCTCCTTAATGTATATAGTCGTAATATATATTTTATATCTATTGTCAGTATATCTATCTATCTATTTATCTATGTGTATCTATCTATCTACCTTCCTATCCACCTATCTGTCTGTCTATCTACCTGTATATCTATCCAACTGTCTGCCTGTCTATCTATCTTATCTATCTATATATATATATACTTTTTCCTTTGGCGAGACTTGTCGCGAGTGTTGATCCTTGGCAGCTACTATTGATTCTGGCCTCCTGCCGGTCCTCCTCCACCGAACCTAGGAGACTTTGGCGCCTCCCAGAACCACCCCATCCCGGCGAACATAGCCCCCAGCGGTCGGGGAAATGAGAATATCTAGAGTAAATTCTTAATGCCATGTAACCACAAGGGGGGGTGGTGATTTTAAGAGATAATTTGCTTTGTGACGACGACGAGACGGAAAGCAGCCAGCCTCAAGCACAGACAACCAACAGGGTGATCCAAACGTCTGAAGACATTCAGCAGATACAGTGCTACACTCGCATACAACAACAACAACAACAACAGCCACTACTACATCACGGCCATGAAGGAGTCAAGTATGTCTGCTTATGGTCAAGCCGCCCCCTCCATCCCTCAATCCCCCATCTGACACACGAGAACACATACCACGACCAATACAGCTTTAGGGAAGAGCATTCAACACAGTCTCTCTCTCTCTCTCTCTCTCTCTCTCTCTCTCTCTCTCTCTCTCTCTCTCACTCACTCACTACATACGACCAAGGACTCGAGGAGTAAACACACACTTTACGAAATGAGTACATCAGGAGGTCATCAGATGAAAGGGACTCCAAAAAAAAAAAACTGTCATTAGAACAAAGAACCGAATAGACACTTGGTCGTCGTCAGACCTGTTGGTATGGAGGGAGGAAGGAAGGTAGCTGCGACCAGCTTCCCCGATGGAGGGAGCGAGGGAGGGAGGGTATGTACATACAGGGCTGCCACCGTCCTGGTCGTCAGCCTGGAGATGACTGAACCTCGGCATACTCATTGAAGTCAGGAGGCCGAAGGTTCGTACGTCGTCCACGTTGTTCTCCTTGACTTACAGACGGTACAAGTGTCTTGAGATCGGGTCCCCGAGTGGTTTAGGGTGGCTCATAAGTTAAGTTTCCTTTTCAAGACTAGGGATAGAAATACTCTTGAAAAGAAGGCAGAACCGGGCCTAGAGAGAGAGAGAGAGAGAGAGAGAGAGAGAGAGAGAGAGAGAGAGAGAGAGAGAGGGCAGTGAGGGATAGAGAGGCCATGTCTCCATTATTGAAGGGGGATTAGGGAATAGATCTCGATTGTGACACCCGCTCAGATTACACACACACACACACACACACACACACACACACACACACACATGTCTGAATTCAGATGTCCACTGGCGGTAGACGTCAGTCCTAACCCCCCTATACTCCAGCCAGTGTCGTGTGTGTTGGTGGTTGTATATCAAAGCCCAGACTGGACTGAGCTTGAGTCCCAGCGGTCCCAAAGCTGGATATAGCAGGCAGACGAGGGGAAGATAGTGCTACAGTTAACGCCCCCCCCCAAGAGTCGGGAGTTTCAGGTCAGTCGGGGTCTGGTAGGTAGTGTATGGGAAGGACAGAAATGTCATGGTCCAGGAATGAGTTATCTGTAGACACCCCAGCCTGAGCCTTCGAGGAGGATGAGGCAGTCCTCACTTGGCCCCTTGCACTCCAGCTGTTTAGAAATTGTGATACAAGGAGCGGAAGGTTTCCAGCCCCCATGCACCCGCCCTTTTTTTTAGTCGTCGATGACACAGAGGGAATACGAGGGTAGTATTCTTTCTCCCTAACCCTTCAACGATACCTATATATGCTGAAAAAAACACATGTAGAAGGAAACACGAGATCTTGGGCGCTTTCATGTATTAACACATCTTCAGAGGACAGGTAATACACGAAAGCTCTCAGAATCTCGTGTTTCCTTTTCCGTGTTTTTTTTTTTCCAGCCTTTGTGATTTTGTGCATATATATATATATATATATATATATATATATATATATATATATATATATATATATATATATATATATATACACACACACATATACAGTATTTATCTATCTGTTCATCCTATTACTTAATCCTTCTCATGTCATTCACTGATGAGACAGGACAGTAGATATATTCATTTGAGCATCTCTGAAATATCTACCATCGACTGGCCACACTGCTAATTGCAAGAAGCTCTCCCATAACTCTGAAAGATAACACCACAGGAAAAAAGGAGACAAGACGTACGTTTTAAATGGCTCATAAGACCACATAAGACACATAAGCGTTAAGAGGAAAGCTGTTGCAGGTTGAAGGCAATTTACCGTTAAATGGCCCAGTTATCTATCATTCCACTATGTCAACGGTATGATAAAAAGGGCAGCAAATGGCCTGCCATTAGAGGGAAAGGAACCACTATTTTTCTTTCGTTTGTGTAATTTTTCCCGCAACGAATGAT
This sequence comes from Panulirus ornatus, assembly GCF_036320965.1. Taxonomy (NCBI): domain Eukaryota; kingdom Metazoa; phylum Arthropoda; class Malacostraca; order Decapoda; family Palinuridae; genus Panulirus; species Panulirus ornatus. Next base: position 9,391,710 of record NC_092265.1, on the reverse strand, counting down.
TTAATCTTTTGGGAAGCTTAGCTGGGAAGGAATTGCAGGGCGAAGGAAGGGGAAGGGGAGCAGTACTGAAAAGGAAGGAAGGAAGGAAGGAAGAAGGGAAGGAAGGAAGGAAGGAAGGACGGGAGGAAAGAAGATAAGATGAAAGGAAGGAAGTGAGAACAAGAAGAAAGGGAAGAAGAAAGAATTGAAGGAAGGAAGATTGAATGAACTAAAAGGAAGAAGGTAGGAAGGGAGGAAAGAAGGAAGAAAAGGAGGCGGGTGAAGGGAAGAGGATCTTATGTTGATGGCCGATGGAGGAGAGGAGACAGTGAGAGGGAGGAGGAGGAGGATTTCGACCAGCCTATCGAGCCTGCGAGAGGATTGAAGCCTCGACCAGTGGTCAGTGACCATGGGGAAGGCAGAGGCTTCCTCATCATCTGGCAGGTTGTTAACCTGACCTTCCCACACACACACACACACACACACACACACACACACAAACACAAACACAGGGGTCTGCCCCGGGCCTCACCCCATCACCAACCACCACCACCCGGCTCCTGGCTTCTGACGGAGCTGGCCGACCGATGAAAGGCCTCTGGTCATGGGGAGGAGGAGGGAGGGGAGGTCGTCGCCGTCATAAACCACACGGACCCTGTACTTTACCCCCGTCTTAACAACAGGCCCTGGAGCCGCCCTGCCGGTGTTTGTTGACCCTGACCTGGCCCCGGCCAGCCTGACCCAACAGGCACCCCCCCTTCCTCACCAAGCCGCACACCCCCACACCCCCTCCTGTCACCATTATCTCCTCACGGCCACACATCCACCCATTATACTCCATTATACCTAAATGGCCCTATAATCCAGCCCTGGGGAAAGTAAAATAAGGGACTGTGCCGAGCTCTGGATCATCGCAAAACAGTTCAGAAGCAACTCAGGCAAGAGGAGTAAAGCCACATTTGAGTTCAGTGGTCGTCTCAAGAGCTGTATCGCTGAGCAGCTTTGTGATAAAGCTTGAAGAAAGGTAAATAAAGGAGTCTTTTTAAAACGTTGGGGATACATACATCTCGACATTGTACGAAGGTTAACGAGGAAAGTGTGTGGTATTATCAGACTCCCAACAGTTCAAAATAAGAAGAAAACCACTTGAGAATGACGAGCCCTTGAGCACGACCGTACGATGTTTGAGCACGACGGTACGATGTTTGAGCACGACGGTACGATGTTTGAGCACGACGGTACGATCCTTGAGCGCAGCAGTCCGATGCTTAAACACAACGGTACGATGCTTGAGCAAGACGGTACGATGTTTGAGCACGACGGTGCGATTCCTGAACCAAAGACGATCCGATGCTCGAACACGACGATACGATCCTCGAACAAGACGGCATGGCTTTTGGGCATAATGGCCAAGCCTGCGAGGTCAGGTCAAAGAAAGGTTAAGCCATCAAATACTAGGTTCGTATCGTCGAGTTATGGCTTGTGCCGTCGTGTCCAAATGCTGTATGGTCGTTATGCCATTATGCCCAAGGTTCATGAAGTCTTGCTTGAAGGTCGCGCTGTCGTGCTCAAGGATCATATCTTCGTACTTAGTAGTTCAGTTTAAACCAGTGTTGGGCTGAAGGAAAAATAAACCCGTTGCTCAGAGAGAGAGACCCAGGCTGCTGCTGCTGCTGCTGCTGGCAATCCAAAACACAGCTAAAGTTTTCCCCCAAAGCGCAACAAATGGGCTTTAGAAAGTCCAGTTTGTTCCCCGCCGGCCCAGTGTTCAGGGGAGAAACGCCGCTCTCCATCACCTTTAGTCCGGTGGGTTTGTCCCTAAATACTTCCATCCCTTTGTTTGTCATTATCTACATCCGTGCACAGGAGTCAACATACACACACTTTACAGGGTTCTGTTTTACCGAGACGAACGATATGTTTGTAGAAAAATACGTTCAGGTTCGAGCGGTAGGTGAACGTAGGGAAAAGGAACGGTCACCTCATAGGATCTGTGGAAAAGAAATTCACCTGAAACAGGGAAATTTTTCTCCCGGGTTGTTTACTCTGATTTACAAACTCCTTATCAATCACACAGGAAGATTTCCCTACACCGGAGGCACCAGACGGGGCTACGACGAGGAGGTGGAGGAGGAGGAGGAGGAGGTGGATGAGGTGGCTGAAAAGGCAGAGGGGGAGCATAAAGAGTTGGGTGGGAAGATCAGGCCTGCATTGTGAGAGGGCGTGGGAGAGAGGCCTTCTGCTATGGGTGCCAGGCCTGTACTGGTGGAGTGGTGTGGGAGAATGTTGGGGCCAGGCCTGTACTGTTGGAGTAGTGTGGGAGAATGTAAGGCCAAGTCCTGTACTGTGTTAGGGTTGTAGGAGCAGCGTGAGAGAGGGCGCGACATATGAGCCATGGGAGTGGCGTAGTTTCCTAATGATTTCGTGTATCCTCTTTGTACACCATGTATCCCTGGGTCCTCTGACCCCGTCTTCCCTCAGAAGTGATGTGTGGGGATCGCCCGGGTGGTGTGGGGAAGCTGCTGTGGAGGTCGCGTGGGGAAACTATGCAGACGGTGTGGGAAAATTGTGGAGGTGGAGGTGGAGGGGCCCTTTACCCGTAAGGGGTTCGCATCCTCTGTCGTTTTCGGGTTTCGTATTTTATTTTTTTTTTCATGTTTTTAGTGTAATTCTTTTTCCTCTGCGTGTGTGTGTGGGGGGATGGGGTGTTTCTGGGTCAGTATTTTTGTGTGGGGTAAAAATGTGGTGACCAAGTCTTTAATGGTGATGTGGAGTTTCTCTTTGTTATTTTCTCTGTTTCTCCCTGTCCTCTCTCTCTCTCTCTCTCTCTCTCTCTCTCTCTCTCTCTCTCTCTCTCTCTCTCTCTCTCTCTCTCTCTCTCTCTCTCTTTCACTAAAGGTTTGTGAAAGTCTTTTTTTTTCCGTTTTGGATTACTGTTTATGTGCTACCGTGTGTGTTTGTCTTTGCATGATGGGCCAGTCTATATAGATCATTAGTATTTTGGTAGGAATAGATTAGGTGACAAACAGCAGTTCGCCTTTGAGCAGAAGAGCCAGTCTGCCAGCCTTCATCGCCGTAGCTCGGGGTCCAAAGCGAGCCTAACATGAGAGAGAGAGAGAGAGAGAGAGAGAGAGAGAGAGAGAGAGAGAGAGAGAGAGAGAGATTTATGTGATCATCACATCGTGCTGTTATATCTGTATTAGTACAGTGATATGTGGGTCTCCGAAGCATTTCCTTGTGACAAAAATATCGATGGTGTTTCAGAAGCAAAGTCAAGATTTTCTTTGTAAACAATGACAATGGCCCAGCTGTGTGTGTGTGTGTGTGTGTGTGTGTGGGTTTTAAAAATTTTTTAAAAAAATTTTTTTCCTTTTTTTTTTTTTCCCCTTTTTTAAAGGCCGGGGGGGGGAAAAAAAAAAAGTTTTTTTAAACCCCGGGGGGGGGTTTTTTTCCCCCCCCCCAAAAAAAATTTTTTTTTTTTTTCCCCCCCCCCCCCCTTTTTCCCTCCCCCCTTTTCCCCCCCCTTTTTTTTTTTTCCCCCCCCTTTTTTTTTTTTTTCCCCCCCGGGGGGGGTTTTTTTTTCCCCCTTTTTTTTCCCTTAAAATTTCCCCCCCCCCCGGGGGCCCCCCCCCCTTTTTTTTCTCTTTTTTTTCCTCTTTTCCCCTCTCTCTCTCTCCCTCTTTTTTTCCCCCTTCCCCCCCCCTTTTTTTTTTTTTTTTTGGGGGAAAAATTTTTTTCCGGGGGTTTTTCCCCCTTTTTTTTTTCCCAGGTTTTTAAAAAAAAAGGGGGGGAAAAAAAAAGGGGGAAGGGGTTTTTCCCCGGGGCCCGTTTTTTTTTCCCCTTTTTGGGGGGGGGGGAAAAAAGGGGGTTTTGGGGGAAAATTAAAGGGGGGGGGGGGGGGCCCCGGGGGTTTTGGGGGTCAAAATTTTTTTTTAATGGGGTTTTTTTAAAAAAAAAGGGGAAAAAATTTTTTAAAAAAAGGGTTTTTTTTTTTTTTCCCGGCTTTTTTTGGGTTTGGGGGGGTTTTTAAAAAACCGGTTTAAAAAAAGGGGGATTTTTTTTTTTTTTTTTTTCCCCCCCCCAAAAGGGGGAAAAAAAAGGGGAATTTAAATTTTTTTTTTTTAAAAAAACCCAAAAAAAGGGATAAAGAAGAAAATTTTTTTTTAAAAAATTTTTTTTTCCCCCCCCCCCCCCCCCCTTTTTTTCCCCCTTTTTTTTTTTTTTTTTCCCCCCCCCTTTTTTTTTTTTTTTTTTTCCTTTTTTCTTTTTTTATTTTTTTTCCCAAATTTTTCCCCTTTTTTTTTTTTTTTTTTTTTTTTTTTTTTCCCCTTTTTTTTTCCCCCCTTTTCCCCCTTTTTTTTTTTTTCCCCCCCCGGGTTTCCCCTTTCAACCCCTTTTTCCCCCCCCTTTTTTTTTTCCCCCCCCTTTTTTTTTCCCCTTTTCTTTTTTCCCCCCAAACCCCCCCCCTTTTTAAAAAAACCCCCCCCTTTCCCCCCCCCAAAATTTTTTTTTTTTCCCCCCCCCCCCCCTTTTTCCCCCCCTTTTTATTTTTTTTTTTCCCCCCTTTTTCCCCCCTTTCCCCCCTTTCCCTTTTTTTCCCCCCAACCTTTTTTTTTCCCCCCCCTTTTTTCCCCCCCCTTTTTTTTCCCCCCCCCTTTTTTTTAAATTTTTCCCCCCCCCCCTCTCTCTCCCCCCCCCCCCTTTTTCCCCTTTCCTCCCCCCCCCTTTTTTTTTTCCCCTCCCCCCCCCTTTTTCTCCCCCTTTTTTCCCCCCTTTTTTCCCCCCTTCCCCTTTTTCCCCCCCCCCTTTTCTCTCTCCCCCTCTCTCTCCCCCCCCTTTTTTTCCCCCCTTTCTCTCTCTCTCCCTTTTTTCCCCATTTTTTTTTCCCCCCCCCCCTTTTTCCCCTTCCCTCCCCCCACACACACAAAAAAAAAAAAACCCCCCCAACACCCCCCCTTAAACCCCCTTTTTTTTTTTTTTTTCCCCCCCCCAAAAAAATTTTAAATTTTTTTTTTCCCCCCCCCCCCCCCCTTTTCCTTTTTTTTCCCCCTTTTTCCCCCGGGGGGGGGGGGGGAAGGGGGGGGGGGTTTTGTAAGGCTGCCGTGCTGGTGGTGGGGGATGTTGGCCCCAACTGCACGGGTGGTGGTCCCGTCCAGTTGGTGTTATTGTCTTGTCTTATTGTGTCTGTGTGCCCTGACGTGTGCCATTTTCTTTTCTTCTTCCCTTTTGTTTGTTTTTTTTGAGTTCGCTGCAGCATAGGGGATGGGTAGGTTTCTTGAGGGGAGAGGGATTTCAGTGGCTTCCAACTAATTCTTCTTTTTCTTTTGGCATTTTCTTGGAAACTGCGGGGGCATAGTGAGGGGAAAAGGGGGAATAAGGCCTTGCCCAGAAATGACCACTGAGTTAGGCTGAAGGGGTTGTAAACTTACGAAAGCCACCGGTGGAGGCAAGATGTTGACTTGTTAGCAGGATCACCACGTAATTAGCGAATCGCCGACTCGTTTTTGACGAAGTCGTTCATGCCAGAGAGAGGATTACTTGATTTCTTTTATGATATTACTCATGTGGGATGAAGGTTAAGAGCCCAATATCGTTTATTTAGGTCTTCAGAGAATAATCGTTACAGGCCCGCATCAAAGATTACGAGTACATCTGAGTCATAGGCCAAAGATTACGAGTACATCTGAGTCATACGCCAAAGATTACGAGTACATCTGAGTCATACGCCAAAGATTACGAGTACATCTGAGTCATATGTCAAAGATTACGGGTACATCTGAGTCATACGTCAAAGATTACGAGTACATCTGAGTCAAACGCCAAAGATTACGAGTACATCTGAGTCGTACGCCAAAGATGCTGTTGTACTTTAGTGGTTGGAAATATGGTTGACCGGCTGTAAAGAAGTTATGATTATAACGGTGGTGGCGTGCCGCAAGGGGTCATGTTTGGGGCCATTTCTGTTTGTGTAACGGATCGGTGGCGTTAACAGTAGGCTGTGCTGTAAGATGTCACAGTTAGGAGACATTAAGACAGGAAACTGAACACTTACATCGATGGGTGCAAAGTTTTACCCATCGGAAGGAAAACTGAAGACGAAAGATGCAGTACAGGATCTGATGTTGAGGAAGATAACTTGAATGAGAAAAGAGTCAGATATCATCATCTGAAACTCATTCAGGTAAGCAGTGCATGGAATCAGGGGGGAAAAATAGGGCAAAGTTTCAAAACTTCATAGATAGAGCATTCGAGTCTAAGAGAAATTAATCTTCACTTAGTTATTGTTCACTGGTGCGTCCTCCCCCTCTGTTGGCATCAGTTTTGGCCCCCCTGCTTGAAGAAGAAGGAAAAAAACATAGATGAAGTAGAACAGCAATAATCAAGATGCACTGTAGACTGACCATTAAATCATGACAGAGACGACTGGATGGCTTAAACGTATTTAGCTGAGAAAAGAAGCTAAGGGTGATATCTACAACTCTGTAATTAATAGTGATAACGATAATGAAAAAAAAACCCGCTAATGACAATAGCAGTGAAAGTATGAAACCAACGAAACTAGTTAAGCTTTCTGTAATGACAATAGCAGTGAAAGTATGAAACCAACGAAACTAGTTAAACTTTCTGTAATGACATTAGCAGTGAAAGTATGAAACCAACGAAACTAGTTAAGCTTTCTGTAATGACAATAGCAGTGAAAGTATGAAACCAACGAAACTAGTTAAGCTTTCTGTAATGACAATAGCAGTGAAAGTATGAAACCAACGAAACTAGTTAAACTTTCTGTAATGGCAATAGCAGTGAAAGTATGAAACCAACGAAACTAGTTAAGCTTTCTGTAATGACATTAGCAGTGAAAGTATGAAACCAACGAAACTAGTTAAGCTTTCTGTAATGACAATAGCAGTGAAAGTATGAAACCAACGAAACTAGTTAAACTTTCTATAATGAGACTGAAATTGCTCAACCACTACAGAAAATCCACGACGGAGTGATTGTAACAACGTGAATAGAGCGTCGTCAGATAACCAGGGAGTGGTGTCAAGGGGACAGGGGACGAAGAGGTGTGTAGTAGTGAATGCAAAAAAAGGAAAATGATGAATGAGAGACGAGAGATAAGTGGCAGAAACGTGGCGAAAGGAGGACGCGAGAAAGAAAATGTACTGAATTTGTGAGTGTAGTGTAGAAACAAGATAAAGGCACAGGAACTAAAAAGAACAAGAGAACAGCAGAAACCTTGTAGAGTGGATGGCGTAGAAAGAGAGAGGGTGAGGTAAACAAGACGAGGAGGAAAAAGAGAAGTAGAAAGCCCAAGGGAGAGGAGGGAATACAACGGGACGAGCCAAGGAGAAAAACTGAAATAGAATCAAGTTGAGAGTCCTTCATTATCTGAGCATTGACGGCCGCCCATACGGAAAACGTCGCGCCAACTTAAAACTCTGGCGAGTAAAACGCGCCAGAGTTTTTGTTGTGGGCTTGGCGTGGCGGGCGGGCCCTCCCTCCGTCTGTCTGTCTGTCTGTCTGTCAGAGGCCGCGGGAGACGACGTCCTCTTTGAAATGCACAATTAGAGTCACATTTTAGATGGGGGATCTTTATATTTTCCTCTCCAGCCACTGGCAAGGGGAATTATCCTGAGAGAGAGAGAGAGAGAGAGAGAGAGAGAGAGAGAGAGAGAGAGAGAGAGAGAGAGAGAGAGAGATCACACAAGGACCTCGCCCGCTTGAGAGAGTGGAGGTCCTCCACCGAAACTTAATAGAGTGAAAAGACGTTTGAATCTTATTTTCATGAGAGAGAGAGAGAGAGAGAGAGAGAGAGAGAGAGAGAGAGAGAGAGAGAGAGAGAGAGAGACAAGATGGATTGAAGAACATCTGGGGAGTGTCTGTGTTACTCGGTGTAAAGGATGGAGGGGGCTTCCATCGGCGTTAAAATGGGTGAGGGTATTTTTTTTTTTTTTTACCCTTGCCTCTCGCTGAGGGTACACAGGACTGAAAAGAACTTTTCTTTTTTTTCTTTTTTTTGTCCTGGGCTTCACTCTCTTTCTCATATGTGAAGTAGGAATAAAGGGTTAGCTTGTCTGAGTGTAATGGGAGTGTATGTATCTTCAAGATGGCATGTAAGCGAGACTTAGCCAAGAAGGTGTTGGGATGATTTTGTGTGTCGTGATATGTGTGCATAGAACAGTGGTTGTAGGACAAAGAGGAAGATTGATTTGTTATATGTATATATATATATATATATATATATATATATATATATATATATATATATATATATATATATATATTTGAGAGGGTGAGGGAACCACTCAGTATTTCGTCCAGATATTCCCGACCATATTAGGACAATCTTCCTCTTATGTATACAAGAAACTGCTTAGAAGGTCATTTTGTCCACTTGTCAACATTGTTATGGTATTCATAACTGGGAGACCCAAGTCTACAACCCCGCTCGTGTTGTGTCACCTAGAATCAGAGAGAGGCTACAGGTTGTCTGACAATGAAGTAACACACGAAAGAGTCGCTCTTGTTCCAGAAAATCAGAAATTAAGGGATAGAATGTCCGTGCATGAGAGTAAAAGACATGGTCCATATGTACGAGGTTTTGAGTCGGGGCGACAAAGTGTCATACTCTCTCTCTCTCTCTCTCTCTCTCTCTCTCTCTCTCTCTCTCTCTCTCTCTCTCTCTCTCTCTCTCTCTCTCTCTCTCTCTCGTCCCTGTAGCACCCACACACAGTAGTCACACACAGTTAACGTGTAGATATGCGTCGTCAGATCACCACTTTACTCACTGTATAACTGCAGGTCTGATTTTCAGTTATCTCGTTACGTCCAGCAGCTTCAGTTCCACAAGACGTGTATGGGACAATGAACGCATTCATTATAATAACTCCATTTTGGTGGGTAAAATGTCTCTCTCTGACCAATTACTCATATTTCTGGGACCAATTACCCATATTTCTAGAACCGATCACTCATATTTTTGGGACCAGTTACTCACAGATGAAGCAGCTGCCGTAGCCTGTATGGAAACCCACATGTGTGTACACCTTCTCTAGAAGGTGCAATTTCCCTTACCAACGTCACATCATAGCGCCAGCGTGTTGAGCCAAGGACTCGAAGCGTCTCGGTTGAAGTTGAACCTTAACTCCAAGTGGCATATGGTTCTTTCTCGTTTTGTCTGGGCGGGTGATGAGATGTGTTATGAAGGCAGGTCCTAGAGGGTATTTTGACCACAAATGAGAGGGACTGGAAGACTCCATTTCATATTTACGATGATGACGGTGTACGTTTCCCCGGGAGCTTCACTGCTTCAGTTTACAGCTTCGTTCACACGTCATGACTCAACCTGACGGATAGAAAAAAAAATTAGTAAAAATATAAATTATCTAAACTAATTTCCTCCAGTTACTTCCGTTTAAAGCCTTGCATTCGCGTTAGAGATGAAATCGTTTTCTTCTTCTTCGTTTTAGGAATTCGGAAAATCGTACTTGTATCGTTGAAGGGAAAGCAGACAAGCGTCAGATAGAGGGGTAGGGAGCATGACGGTTCCCTCACTGGGTTCAGTGTGATGGTAATTGACCTCGTGACCTTGCCGCTGGCTGCATCAGGTCAGACCCCAGGGGTTGATGGCGACCGTGTATGCTCTCGCAACGAGACGAATCTGTAGCGATTTTATTATTTCTAAAGGAATTTTTTGTAGTGGCTGAAATCCATTACGAACCCTCATATTTCTGAGCCCTCCAGTGTGTGTGTGTGTGTGTGTGTGTGTGTGTGTGTGTGTGGTGTGTGTGTGTGTGTGTGTGTGTGTGTGTTGGTGTTGATTATCTATTTTTACCGTAAGGAGACGGAGTTTTCCGCTGATGTATCACTGCACCCATCTACCATGCTTCTCTTTTCTGTGCACCCCTGGTGTGCAACACACACACACACACACACACACACACACACACACACACACACACACACGCACACAGTAATTCCGGCACTGTCGTGATTACAAAGCATAAACTCCATTTTCTATATAAGAAAAACGAGGGAGAACTGATTGAAAATAGAATCACCTGAGTTTAGGTACACCTGGCCAGGCGAGCCCTGCACTGCCACACAGCCCCGCCACTGTATATACTGCCCCCCCTCTCTCTCTCTCTCTCTCTCCAATAGCCCCAGCACTGTACATGCTGCCCTACCGCCCCAGAAGTCCTTCTGTTGCCCCACAGTACCAGCAGTGTATACTTTCCCCTTAGTGCCAGCTGTGTATACTTTCCCCACAGCTCCAGCTGTGTATATACTGCCACTCGGCCCCATCGCTATACATTACTGCCTCAGGAGTGCCCATATAGCCACAGCAACCCCAGCAGTTTACATACCTTCCCAGCAGTGTATATACCACCCCAGCCTCAGCAGTATGTATATAGTGCCCCCCCCCCCAAGAACCAGCAGTTTATATACCACCACACATCTACAGCAGTGTATATGTATGTCGCTGATTAATAATGAGAGAGAGAGAGAGAGAGAGAGAGAGAGAGAGAGAGAGAGAGAGAGAGAGAGCTCTTTCCCCTGCATAAAGCGAGCCCAGTTTCGCCCCTGTAATAACTATGTGCACATATAACTTACACTGGTTGTAGTAATTACTGTTTTAACACATATACTTGCTCGCTATTTACTGGGAAGGAAGTGTTTCATGATGTGCAGGACGTGTGACAATTTAGCACAGGGGCCCCCTTTAAGCTCTGCTTTAGAAGAGTTTAAACAAGTTTTATGGAAGAATAAACAGAGACGTACCCACTGGTGAGAGGCATATCCTGTGATGAGAGGCGTACCCACTGGTGAGAGGCACACCCACTAGTGAGAAGCATATCTACTGGTGAGAGTCATAACCACTAGTGAGAGGCATACCAGATGTTGAGAGGTATACCCATTGGTGAGAAGTATACCATAGTGAGAGGTATACCCAATGGTTATAGGCATATCCACTGGTGAGAGGTTTACTCACTGATGAGAGGCGTATCCACTGGTGAATCTGTGGCATTGGAGGATGTAGATTTGACAGAAGATATGATAGCCTTTTTTTTCAGCCACTAGATTAAAGGTTGTAAGGTTGTAGAGAAGTTATTGCAATCCTTTGTCCATGTCTATTGGTTGTAGATAGAGCTATAGACATCCCCCTCGCTTGTTGACCGGAGGGTCGGGTCGTGTCTGTAGGAGTGGTAGAAATGTCTTAAGGGTATGTTTTGGAGGTTGCATGGTGCTGTGATGAGGAAGAGAACATGAGACAAAGAATAGAAGAGGATGAAGAAGGGGGTTACAGATACCAGAGGTCAACACTGGTGTTCTAATGTTATTCTGTGTGTCCTTTTTTTTTGGGTGGGGGAGTGGGCGCTGTTGAAGAGAACAAGTCATCTGTAGGCTATAGGATTTTGTTGCTCCTAAATCATGGAGAATTTAGGATCCTTGAATGCCAAGGATGAGCATATATTTCCTTCCATATGAACTTGAATGGACAGTGCAATCTTATCATTGTAGTAGAGTGTGGGTAGATTTGATACCCACCTTCTTATCTTCTTCTTCTTCTTCTTCCTCCTCCTCCTCCTCCTCCTGTGAGTAGACGTTATAACTCTTCCTCCTCCTTCTGTGAGTAGACTTGTTATCTTCCTCCTCATCCTCCTCCTCTTCCTCTTCTTCCTTCTCCTCCTGTGAGTAAACTTGATACCCACCTTCTTATCTTCCTCCTCTTCCTCTTCATCTTCCTCCTCTTCCTCTGCGATCGACATTGAGAAATTTCGAAGACAAAATCCTTTGCTGATAAGCTGCCTAGGTGTGACTGGGAACATGATCCAGAGCCTTGCAGAAACTGAACTAAAATCAAGACAAGATTCTGAGAAGAGTATTAAAGCTTCGAAACTTTGGCAATAACAAGAACTTCGTATAAGAACCAGGAAACATATCTCTTACGTCTGCAGTTAATCTTAGAATTATGAAGCCATCTTCTGACTGTGAAGAATATATATATATATATATATATATATATATATATATATATATATATATATATATATATATATATATATATATGAGGGATGTAGCGAATGTTAGGAAGTGAGGAAGTTCTGTAAAATCAGAAGGTGGCAACTGTTGCCTTTGAAGTAATCTAAGTCCACAACAGACAATCAGAGACTAATGGTTAGAGCCAGATGCTGCTCTCCCTCTGCCCTTCCCCCTCTCCCCCTCTCCCTCCACTCTTTCCCCCCTCCCTCCCCTTCCCTCTCTCTCTCTCTCTCTCTCTCTCTCTCTCTCTCTCTCTCTCTCTCTCTCTCTCTCTCTCTCTCTCTCTCTCTCTCTCTCCCTGTCTCTGCTTCACATATCTCTTCAACTTTTTTCTTTAGCTCTGTGCATATCTCTTTTCACTTCATTTGATGACACACACACACACACACACACACACACACACACACACACACACACACATGTAAGGGATGAAGACAACCCGTAATGGTAAAAGCCTTTGTAGTTTATACACAGACCTAAATACGGAAAGGAGAAGGAGGTGGGAGAGGAAGGAGAGGGAGAGGAGGATGAGAGGTGAGAGCTCGACTTAGAGGGGGGTGTACGGTTATACGATGGTAGATAGAGTGATGGGTTCAGGTACGTGAGGTGTAAGAGGGATAAGTAGGTGGGGAAAGGAAACTGAGATTAGGATTTGGACTTAGTAATGAAAGTAGAATGAATAATAGACTGAGAAGAAAAGAAAAGAAGAGTTTAAACCAGGAAGAATGGGAATGAGAAAAGATAAAGAGGGAGGTAGGTGAGGGAGAAGAAGATGAAAAGGAGATGGGAGGTCTTAAAAGGGACACTGGGATCGAGAGAGAGAAGGAGGGATGAGAGATATGATGAGAAGGAGGTTAACGAGAGAAGGAGTAAGGAGAGAGCCAAGATGGAAGGGGCAGGCTATGTACAAGAGGCAGGGAGGAAACGAGAGGCAAGGAGGAACGGACAAGCAAGAATCAAGGGAAGAGAGAAGAGGAGGAAGGCAGAAGCAAAGGAAGAAGAAAGGGGGAGACAAGAGGAGGAGGGAGAGACAAGCGGGAGAGAGAGAGAGAGAGAGAGAGAGAGAGAGAGAGAGAGAGAGAGAGAGAGTTCCGTAGAAAAACCTCGTGCTAGAGTCAATATTGATGCGGCAGCTGCCTCAAGAAGTGGAGGCTGCCCTGGGAAAAAAAAAAAACAAAAAAAACATACTCCTGGAAGAAAAATTAATCAACAAATGTCAAGAAACTGAAAAAAAAAGAGCGTAGAGGAGGGAGGAGAGGAATGGGGGTTGTCCACAGGTGGGATTTATGCTTCTGACAACCTTATTCTTTTCCCTCTGGTCTTATAGACTGACTGGCTGTAAAGAAAATGGGGGGTAAAGTTGTGAGCGATATAGGCCAATAAAAAAAAAAGATGGAATGATGATTATCTTGATGTTATTATGACTGGAGTAATGGTATAAGGCGACAGGCATTCATATATGATATCAATACCATGATGTTATCTTAAGTGTTGTATTACGGTGATGCACAAGGATGTAGATGTGGTTCGAGATATTATCTCTCTTTATAGTCATGTTTGTGTTCTTACATACCCGCTGAATTACAATGGTCGGAGTATTGATTGGAAATCTGGATGTATTTCATAGCGTTGCGTTGATATTTTTATCATTGATGATTATAGAATGGATCATCATTGCATCTAGTTCAAGAAAATGAAAAAGATTTTTAGTCAATTCCTGATAGACTGCTAAAGATGACTGACGCACGGTCAGCCAAGATTGTGCTGTGGCCTGACACACACACAGTCAGCCAAGCAACCAACTTGGGGGGGGGGGTAATGGACTACCACAGCTGGCAGAGAAACAAACAGTGGGACAGAGGAATTACTGTGCAAACAGAAAGGCAGACAAATCCGGCATCTGTGTTGTGCTGGAACACGAGAGGCAAACAAGGGGGAGGGGGGCGGTGTGTGCAAACAAGGGAGGAGGGTGTGACATGTGCAAACAAGGCATATAAGTTTGTTGTTTCTCTGTAAGAAATTTATGAGTTGGATCTCGAAGTACAGGAGAGACGAGGAAACAGCAGTGAAAATACGAGACGTGAGCTTGCTCAAGGCCACTGGGGAAAAAAAAAATGGATCGGTTACCATCCTTGTCTCGAACATGTTTCTGATGAAGAAAAATTATATATAATGAAAGACTGGACGAGGTAAAAGACTAGCAATAATGATAATGATAGTAGTAATAATGATAAGGATAATGATAATGATAATCATGATAATAATAGAGTAATAATCCCTTTATTCCAGGAATAAATAACGTAGAAAGTATGATATACATTGGGTTATTCAGAGAACACTCCCTCTTGAAATGTAAAAGATGTATGGTATATCTACAGCATAGATTACTCAAGGATATATTTCTGATGATGCAATAGGAAGCCAGTACATAATTCAATTAAATACAGTAAGGAATTGTACAGGCAGCACATTGCAGATATGATTACTGACAATTTAGGTAAATATTAGGCTTGCTCTATCTTCCTTTCTCTCTACAGAACAAGGAATTTGAACACATTGTCCTCCTTAAACAGTAGGAGGTAATGATACATCGTGTATCATGCAGACGTGTTTTTTCTAGTGAAAATGAAGATGGTTAGTGCAGAAAGAAATTAGGGATTGGGAGGTGCGAGAGGCATGCAGCCAGGCAGAGTGAGAGGTGTGAATGGCAGTCAGGCAGAAGGAGTGAGAGGTAGACAGTCAGGCAGAGTGGTTGAGAGGTGGGAGAGCAGACAGGGAAGCAGAGGTGGGTGAGAGGTGTGAGAAACAGACAGTTAGGCAGAAGGAGGGTGTGAGAGGCATGTCAACTTTAGATACAGCAGAGTGTGTGATACAAACACGAAATGGATCTGCCTTCGAGGTTGGTGAGAGGTGGGGGAGGGGTTGCTGCTGGGCGCTGCAGCAGCTGGGGCTGTTGCTGCCTCAAGACACACCCAGAAAAACTCTTATTAAACACTCATCGGACAGTGACACGACCAGAGGGGGCGGGAGGGGTGGAAGGGGAGAGGTGGGGGTTGGGGCGCAGCGACGGTGGGGAGGAGGTTCAGGGGAGAGGGGTAGAGAGAGAGAGAGGGCAGGTCATAGGAGGGGGCGGCAAGGAAGAAGAGATTAGAGAGAAGGCGAAAAGAGTGAGAAGGAGAGAAGACAGTAAAGAGGGGGAGAGGAGAGGAAACAGGAGAGAGAACAAGACATTGGGAAGGCAGGGTAGCTCAGAGAAGTACCAGTGAGAGAGAATATCAGCAAGGGAGGAGAAGGAAAGAAGGGCACAGTGATAACAGGAAGAGAGAGAGAGAGAGAGAGAGAGAGAGAGAGAGAGAGAGAGAGAGAGAGAGAGAGAGAGAGAGAGAGAGAGAGGCATAAGAAGAGATTGTCTCTCACTAGGTTTGCGATAGGTGCAGTTTGGGAAGCTGAGGTGGCAGGTAGTGGGTGCTAGATGTGGCCCTCGCATTACCCGAACTGCTGAGGGTCCATGGAACTTGTGAACGCTTGTGTAAAGCCCAATTAAATGCAGAACTTTGCCGAGTGAGCTGGGGATCTGGGTGATGGTCTTGGGTCGTAACTCGCCGACATGGGTTGTTGAATTCGACATTGAGGGGACACATATGAAATCCTACGGTGCGTGTGTGTACACACCGCTCTGCCAAGCGATACAGAGGAGGAGGAGGAGGAAGGGATGAAAGAAGGAGAGATGAAGGTAGAAGGAAAAGAAGTAAAAACGCTGCTGCAGTCAGTGATGAGAGGATGGGTAGGGGAGAAGGGATGTGGGTGACTTGGTGAGAGGGGTGGGAGGCTGAGGGCTGGGACACAGACCAGTGGAGGAGCAGGAGGAGGAGGAGGAGGGGCCGGAACAGAAATATGAGCAGCAGAAGCTGTGGAACAGAAGGAGGAGGAGGAGGAGGAGGGGCCGGAACAGAAATATGAGCAGCAGAAGCTGTGGAACAGAAGGAGGAGGAGGAGGAAGGAGGAGGAGGAGGAAGTGAATTGCACATGAGTGAGAGAAAAGGAAAGAACGTGAATGCACCCGGGTCCTGCCAGGGGAGGTCTTCTTGTTCAGGCGGTGGTCATGAGTGGAGCGAAAATGAAAGAAACACTTTTGAGAATCTCGTCCACACAGACGTGGGTGGAAGGAGGGCGCTGGACCCTGAGGAGATGTGGAGAAGCGGGAGGAGAAGGAGGAGGAGGATGGAAGAAGAGAGGAGGAGTTAAGAAAACGCGGTGAGAAGAAACTGGGAAAAATAAAAAATGGGAGGCGAGTCCAGGAGTGGTTGTTGACCTAGACTGGCACAGCCGATGATGATGATACGGGCCGGTGCGGGGGCTGCTCGGAGAGGACGGGGTGTGAGAGGAATACGTGATAAAGGCAGAAGAGGAAGTGCACGAGGAGGAGGAGGAGGAGGAGAAACAAGGAGGCAGAGGCGACGAGGAGTGGTGGAGATGTGAGGGGGAGGAGGACAAGGGAATAGAAGGAACGTGTGGAGATGGTAGATGGAACAGCCATATACGAAGGGAGTGAGGGGGGAAAAGGTGGGATGGAGAGGGTGGAGGAGGTGTCAAGATAATTCATTCTCTGCCTGTCTTCAGTTGCTTTTCTCGTACAGGAGGAGAGAGAGAGAGAGAGAGAGAGAGAGAGAGAGAGAGAGAGAGAGAGAGAGAGAGAGAGAGAGAGAATATAAGGACAAATTTTTGTAAGGACGCGTCGGTGGAGGAGGACGAGGAAGCTGAGAAAACTTGCAAGAAATATGAGAGGCGGTCGGAGGAACTTGTTGATAACCTGGCTATTTTTGGCCCTGATGGAGGGGAGGCTGCAGGAGAGGGAGAGGGAGGCGGGTGGAGGAGAGAGAGAGAGAGAGAGAGAGAGAGAGAGAGAGAGAGAGAGAGAGAGAGAGAGAGAGAGTCCACACGTCCATTGTGGGTAGAAGAGGGAAGCGGAAGAGATCGCGTCCAGTGTGAGGGAGGAAGAGTAGAGTGGTGTGAGCACTAGAAAAAAAAAAAAGACGGAGGTATGAATGTTAAATTAGAAAATGAAATGAGATGAAAATATTTTGAAAACGAGAAGATGGAGGAAGATGTAGATGATAAAGATGATGTATGTGGGGAACTGCGGAACGTATTAGAGAAATGAGTTAAAGACGTAATGGAAATTATGGAAAAGAAGGAAGACAAGTGACAAAGTGAGAGAGAGAATGAATGAAGGGAGAGAAAGAAGATGAAGGAAGGTGAGCTAGAAATGAAAGTAGGGGAGACGAGTGGAATGACGAAAGGAAGCAAAGCGGAAAGAGAGGGAAATGCAATAGAGGAGTAGAGGAGTAGGAGAGAGAGAGAGAGAGAGAGAGAGAGAGAGAGAGAGAGAGAGAGAGAGAGAGAGAGAGAGAGAGAGTAGACAAAATATATGAGCAAAAGACAAACGAAGCAGAAATGTAGGGAAGAGGATAATAGAACAGGTGTGAAAGAAGGACAAGGAGAAAGAGAAGGAGAGGTTGGGTTGAAGACAGACAGCTGTAGATGCACGGGGAAATGATGTAGAACAAGCAATGGGTGACAAGCAAAGAGGCAATGACGAAGAAGAAGAGGAGGAGGAGGAGGAGGAGGAGGCAGTAAACCCTCTCTGCCCTTTCTGTGACCTTCTCTACCTTGTTCCACACACCCTCAATCTCTCCCCCCCCCCTTCTCCTTCCGCTCTTCCAAGACTCCCACTCACCATCCTCTCGTCGCACCCCAGCCCCTCTCTCTCTCTATCGCCGTCTACTCTCAACCCAGACTCTCAAACTCTGAACTTCACCCACTCCTACACTTTCCCCTAACACCTGGCCGCCCCACCTTCGAGCTCAGGAAGTGACTCCTGGGGGAAAGAATTTCAACCTGAGTAGGGAGTCCCTCCACGCCATCAGGATGATGTACACGAGGAGGGGGGGAGGAGGGAGGGAGGGAGGGAATCACACTAATTACCTCGTATATTGTACACACTCCCCCCCCCCCCCCTGGACCATCTGCGGGGGGAGAGGAGGCGAGGGGTGAGGACCTAGGGGAAAGGGGGGCATGGTTGGTGGGTTCCCAGTGGACGATGGTCTTGATTCTGACGCCCCTCTGGAGGATGTGACGGACGGACGGACGAGGGTGAGAGAGAGTTAGAGAGAGAGAGAGAGAGAGAGAGAGAGAGAGAGAGACTCCGTCGTGAGTGGCTAGCTAGCTGAAAGCCTGTTTGTGAACAGATTTACTTATGAATCTTCGGTATCAATAATGTACACGGATGCATCATCTGGATACACAGTGAATAATTCAGATGGTAATTCGTGCAGTACCTCTCTACATAAATCATAACGTGTACTGCATAATCTGTAGAGAATAAAACTGGCACCAGTGTAGCACATTATCTCCCGGTGACAATAAGTCGTTTCTCACATGGTAAGATCATGGTAAACTCATACAGGTCAAACTCATACAGGTCTTTGATTGATTCATGATTCTAAGCGCTCGGTTAGGAGTTGGGGGAAAGAGTATAACTGGGCTGATGGTTCACAAGAGACAACGTTCTCATTACTTACCTTCCTCCTCCTCCTCCTCCTCCTCAAGAGAGCATCACGACAAAAAGAATCCAATTCCTTTAGGACCCTTCCATCAACGACAGAAACTCTTTCTTGAGATAGTTTTGAGCAGACGTCTTGTCATTCATACCGAAACTGTGGGTAGGAATGTGATATCAGTTCAGAATGAAGGTATCGTAGACTACAGATACCTGCTGTTGTAGCCGGTACTGTCTGTGGAAGAGATCGTAGCCTATAGCATCTGTACAGCAACAGTATGTGCATCTGTCTGTTAGGTTCTGATATGCTGTAGAGCGATTAGATAAAAGGGATTCCTCATGAGTATCTAGCTTGGTTATTAGAAAACTTGTAAAAAAAAAAGAGAGAAACAGTTTTCTTTCATGTACACTTCATCAAGATAATTCAGAAGAAATATTAATCATCAATGAATAAAGAATGGTTAAATGAATAATTGAAGAAATAGAATGATTAGGCCTTTCAGTAAACCATTAGGCTGTGTATGTATACATGGATTAAAAAGTAATATACAATGGTTTTTGTCTGTTAAACAAGGCAAGCCTGTTACCCTATGCTACCAGGTTCGACACACAAGTAAGCCACCTGGTTTATCCTTTATTTCAGTGGCACGCGATCAGGAAGCCACTGTGAGGGGCTTCCTCCACAAATATCAGCATGGTCTGAGGGCACACATCTCATCCATCTTGGGCAAGATGAGGCCCTGGCACTGGCTTTATTACTGGTGAAGTAAGATGTAAGCCACCATTAGTCAGAGCTGGTGAGGAAGAAGGCACCACAATCCTCCCGAGTGGCCCGAACTAAGCTAGGAGGACACCACAAGCCCTCCGTGTGGCCCGAGCCAAGCTAGGACACCACAAGCCCCCCGTGTGGCCCGAGCCAAGCTAGGAGGCACCACAAGCCCCCCTGTGTGGCCCGAAGCAAGCCGCCAGAACCCGTGAAACAGCCTCGACCCCAGACAACAATTAAGGACAAAATATGGATACCATTTTTCGCTCGGGGTAAATCACACGGAGGCTCTTTCTGGCACGGAGGCCGAGGTGCATCCGTCACCCAACACGACTTTGGCTCTGCTGTATATAAGCCGCTCTAATGTCTCACCTGATTGGCTCCTTGAGCCATGACGTCACATGGAGCGTTAAGGGTGGCGACGCCAAGCGGGGAAAACTGAGCATATTTCAGGCCAGCTCGCTAACGACCCGTCACGGGAAACGGGAATACAAGGGAGGAAGACCTACCGTGTGTTTACCCGCCCGCCGAGTTCAAGCGAGAGACGGGGAACAGCAGTAGCGAACCGGACGGAAGAAATGCACGTGATATGGTTATATATATATATATATATATATATATATATATATATATATATATATATATATATATATATATATATATAAGAACATAGCTGCGTCCGAGCATTGTGGAACACCGGGGGTATGCTTAGCCTGGCTCAGAATGCACGTCTGACATTGTCCATATTTGTTGCCTCCACTTTTAGCGGTTTTCAATGAGAGAGAAAACGCCCTCCCCAACACCACCTGTGTTGTCCCTGCCTGTACCTCTCTCTCTCTCTCTCTCTCTCTCTCTCTCTCTCTCTCTCTCTCTCTCTCTCTCTCTCTCTCTCTCTCTATGCCATGTGGTTTGCGGAGACGTAGATCCCTCACGGGTTATTCCTACATCGTGTCGGGATGTCTGCGCTCTCCTCCTGGTTCTCTCCTCCCATCCCATCTTGGTAGACATTTTTGGGGGGGGGGGGGGTGATGTACGGGTCGTCCACTTTGAATACATTTAGGAACTTAACGCATTCAGATCCCCATATCCGCTCGTCTTTATTTCTGCAGCCCTTGACACTATGTTCCATTGAATTTATGGAACAGTTTGAGTTTTCTATGCTTTATTTGTGTGTGTGTGTGTGTGTGTGTGTGTGTGTGTAGTAAAGAGTCTCCTCATGTCTGAGCACTTGTGAGGATACTAGCCTCACCATTCAGTATGAGGCGACAGTAATAATAAGAGTGGGATCTTGCAGCCAGCCAACATACCCCTTCCTGAAGACGGCCACCACCCACACCCACATGATAACATATGTAAACGAATTATCCTGGGACGCCCACTGACGTAGACCAATTATTATAACCAGCTCGGCGCGTCAGAACCAAGATAACGCCAACGCGCCACTTCTCTTGGCGGGAAATAGCCATTCGTATGCAGCGTTGATGTCAACCCGCCACTTTTCTCGCCAAGGCGCGCCGCTCCCTGGGTTATAACCCGGAGCTTTCCCGCCGTAATGATCATGATATTTGTGGAGAGAAATCGTGACGTTTGTCGTGTGTTTGATTAACTTTGGCGGTCAAGATTGAGGCTCGGACTGGAAGGCTTCAGACAGGGATGTTCTTAATTGTCTGGTAATATAAACAGAGATTGTGACGATTCGGAGCGAATGAACCATCATTTTGTTGGTCTGGAAATGCATAAAAACGTAGAATGTCACAGTATGACTGACCCGGGTTGTCTGGCTGGGGTATATCTAGCTTACCATCCCTGTCGATCCACAGGTTGACATATATCTACTCCACCGAGCCAGTTAGAAAAGCAAACAAAAAAAAAAAGAGCTGACCCAAAAATCTCTCCAGTATTTTGACTTGCGGTTCATGAAGAAACTTCAGGGGTTCACTGGTACGGTGTGCCTGATCTTGAAAGAGGAGAAATGGAATCACCTAATAGTGGACATGGACCTGTCTGATACACCGTGGTGGTACTGAACTTAGCAATAGACACCTGCGAAGTAGGAAGTGAAGTAATGGCGAGAACTGTGGATAGGAGAGGGAGTAATGAATATATCTTCACGCAGCTTAGACTCCATGACAAGCTCGATATCAGGTAGAGATAGATGCTATAGCTAAGTGGGGATTCATAGAAGAAAGGTGAGGAGAGAAACTATGAGTGATGGTGAAACTTACGGAAGAAGGATTGGGTCAGTAAGAGAGCATGGGTCATGATGAGAGAGGGTCTGCCTGCGCTGGTGCTTGAGCCCTCCTTCTCTTTGGCATCAGAGACACTCGGGACTTCAGAGATTCTTTTCACCTCACGATACCGGGAACTAAGTATCATGTGCATGTTAGACTCTTCCATGATGAGACAAGAGAGTTGTATATGTGTGTGTGGAGTGCAAATCGGGAGAGAGAAAGATGAGATTACATGTTGTCCGTCGATCCTCCCTTACCTTCTTCCTTCACTTCTCTCTTACACCTCCCCTTCCTTCTCCCCCCCCCCCCCAGTCCCCTTCTCATCCCTCTCCCTCTCCCACCAACGAGGCAATCCATCCAGCTCTTGCCTCAACAATAACAATAAAAATTCCCCACATAACTGTAGCTCTGAGGGAGGAAGGGCGCGCCTCCGTCGCCGTCTCTTTACCTCCTGTTACACCGGTATCTTGGTCGTCTGATGAAGGCAGCTGATGGGAATCCAATAGTCACCCATGAATGGTCGGCCGCCGGGGAGAGTGTGGGAGAGAAGGAGGGAGTGGGTAAGGAGAAGGAAAAGGAGGAGGAGGAGGAGGAAAGGAAAATATAAAGATAGTTGAGGAAGAGGAGAGGAGAGGAAGAAAGAAGAGTTGAAGGAAGGTACCGAGAGAGGGAGGAAATGGGATGGATAAAGGGAAGGATGAACAGGAAGGGTGAACCTAGGACTCTAGAAAGAGGAGAGGAAACAGTCTTCGTGGAAAAGAAGGAGATTGAAGGAAAAGATCGATGGAAGCAGATGATCCCGGAGGAAGAAAGAAGCTGATAATATGAGGAATAATGAAAATATGCTGATTATTTCAAAGGAACAGATCCAGTGAATTGGTTTAGAGAGGAAGATAGAGAGGAGGGTCAGGTGGAAGAGAAGAGAGATAGGGAAGAGAGAGAGAGAGAGATTGATGTGGGAGAGTGGCGGAATGGGGAGATGAAGATAGGGATGGGAAGAGGTGACAGGGAGGAGATAGAGAAGGGAAAATGAGACAGAGAAGAGAGAGAAAAGGGAGATGAGGGGACTCTGGGAGAGAAAGATATAGTAACGAAGAGGATGACTTAAACATCTTCATTTCGTGACCGCTCGAGCATGGTAGCTAAGAAGTTGAGTGATTTTATCTTCCAAATGATAGGATTTCTGTTTTCATAAAAGAAATCAGGAAATGATGAGGCATAGTAAGAAAAGTTTTCTTAAGGAGATTGAAATGAATGAATTAAATTCCTGTTGCATTTTACACTCGTGTTGTTGGTTGACGCCTCGTGAGCACGACGGTATACGTGCCTTAAGGTACGAAGGTACGAACGACCCTTGGACACGACGGTACGATCCTTGAGCACGACGGTACTGCCTTTGGGCACGACGGAACGACCCTTGGTTATGACAACCAGGACTTTGATCGTGGTACTCCAGGGTCATTGCTGAAAGGGTCGTACCATCCTGCCCAAAATGATATCAGATAGTGTCGTAACTGGTTCAGACGACCCTCAAACACGTCCTGCACGACCACCACCCACTGCCCTGCTTCTAACCCCCATCAGCACCACAACTCTCTGAAGCGGGATGGGGGGGAAGCAGCCACTCCTGCTTTGAAGTGATATCCACAAACAGCAGACCTGTATTGAGGAATCTCACTCTATACCCCTGACCACACCCAGCGCTAGTGGACATACCCTTGTTGGGTCATGTCCTTGGCATCCTTCGTTCATAGGACATACAGGTAGGGGGAAGAGGAGGGAGGGGTGATGGGTCGTTGGTGGGGGGGTCCCTCACGTGTCCCAGAGGCCGGGTCCAGGGGTGATGTATGGAGACAGAAGCCCCCCACACCCAGCCCCGGGGTCTATTTTATTGGCTGAATTTATGGTGGAGTGTGGCGGGCCAGGAGGGACCAGCACTGTGATTGCTCCTGGTGGTTGTGGCTGCACGCGCTGAGGCCCAGGCGGGAGGTTAAGACACACGCTCAGTGTTATATCTATCTAGTGGGATGATACGTTACTCTTGTGTCTAGTGTAACGGTACGTTACTCTTGTGTCTGGTGTAACGGTACGTTACTCTTGTGTCTAGTGTAACGGTACGTTACTCTTGTGTCTGGTGTAACGGTACGTTACTCTTGTATCTGGTGTAACGGTACGTTACTCTTGTGTCTGGTGTAACGGTACGTTACTCTTGTGTCTGGTGTAACGGTCCGTTACTCTTGTGTCTGGTGTAACAGTCCGTTACTCTTGTGTCTGGTGTAACAGTCCGTTACTCTTGTGTCTGGTGTAACAGTCCGTTACTCTTGTGTCTGGTGTAACGGTACGTTACTCTTGTGTCTGGTGTAACGGTACGTTACTTTTGTATCTAGTATAAGAGTGGGTTAATGTTGTGTTAGTATAACGGTCCCTCACTGTTGTATATGTAGTATAATGCTACAGTTTTGTCTAGTATAACGGAGTTAAGCACCGTATACACATAACGGTAAGCTGGTATGTTACTGTTGTACTTGGCGCAACGGTATGTGTCCGTTGCTGTTCAAACAGATAGGATAGGTCCGAGAATATAGTCCTTTTTCCCGTTTTTCTTAACCTCGTTTTCAGCCGATTTGGAAGTTTTCAGTGTGATTCTTTTTATTTGTCATTAGGATTTAATTCTTTCTTTTTTACCATAGGAGAGCTACACACACACACACACACACACACACACACACACACACACTGTGGGGAGGTGAAGAGAGTGGAGTGTGAGGGAGATCTATGCTGCTGTGGAAGGTTGGTGGTGTTGGAGATGCGGGAGGTGGTGCACGATTGGGTGATGGTGGCGGTGGTGGTGGTGTTGGTGGTGGAGATAATGATGGTGTTGGTGGTGTTGGTGTTGGAGGTAGTTTCAGGTGAAGGAGGAGGAGGAGGAGGAGGAGTCGGGGTTCAGCAGGGCGTCGCACCTCATGGTCACTTGATGGTAGGACCTGTAGAGGGACGCGCGACCTGGTTATCGTTGGCGGGAGGCGCTGTTTGGCCGCCCTCCGTGCTCTCTCTCTCTCTCTCTCTCTCTCTCTCTCTCTCTCTCTCTCTCTCTCTCTCTCTCTCTCTCTCTCTCTTTTGCGGCGGTCCACTGGTGTTTCATGCACCAAGACTCGGCCTCGGTGATTCATGCGCTTTTCATCTCTTCAACCAGCAGCTTTCTCATTTTGTTTTCTAGGCCTGTGTTGCGTGAACATGGCAACACCAGAGTGGGTAGGTTGAGGGGCGCGGGGTAGGCTGTTCAGGCGTTGTGTTGCGTCAAGAGGAAGATTTTGCCGCGAGCAACTTGCGATGAGAATCGCGCTAACAGTACGCGAAGGGAAACACACTACCGAAGAATTGAATTATTTCATTAGTTAAGACAAATACAGATTTGTTTGCTTTTGGGATTAAAAGATTTTTCAGACATTTGGTTTAAGAAGCAAAGCTGGGTTTTGAACTGATTGTGTGTGTGTGTGTGTGTGTGTGTGAGAGAGAGAGAGAGAGAGAGAGAGAGAGAGAGAGAGAGAGAGAGAGAGAGAGAGACTATCTACGTAAGCTCGTGTAAAAAAAGAAAATGATTTTCACAAAAGTTGCATCATCTTAGGAAGAAAATGTTTCTTGTCTTTTAAGAGAAGAATATATGTTACAATTTTGAATTATTAGCTCTAATTGGAGAATTCCGAAGCGTCCTTCAGTTAATTACCATGTGCGTTCTGTTAGCTTCCTTTGGTGTTTCGATTATGTATGTTATTTATATATCGACGTAGAAAATAAATTTTCTTGACTTGTTTACTACTTTTGTTATTGTTTGTTGTATCAAATATCACTGTATTTTCATGAGTTGTTTTCTTAGAAGCTTAGTTATCTTACTCTTGCTTTCATCCTTATCATTTATTTCTTCTACTCCCTCTTTTATACACACAACTTAGTGCTTTCCTTCTCTAATTACCTCTTCCTGCTTTCCCGAGATAGCGTCAGGAACGGACGAATAATGGCTTCATTTGCCCACATCCGTTCTCTCTCTCGCTGTCATGCTTAATGTTCTGAGTTCAGAGCACCAAAGACTACCTCCCCCTTACCTTGACCTCTTCCTGTCCCCATTTTCAGCCCAGTGCCATTACGTCGCCCCTGGTATACCACTTCACAACATTGCCTTTTATCCCGTGTACGCCTCTCACCCTCTTGAACGTTGTACAGCGTTTCTTGTCCTCCGTCCTTCTCTTTCTATGTTTCTCCTTCCCACTTGCTACCTAAACTTCACACACACACACACACACACACACACACACACACACACACACACACACACACACACACACACACACCCCGATCCTCTAATTCTGTCTCTCGTCAATCATCTTCTCAATATTCCCAAACCATTTCAGTGCAATCTAAAGATTGCTCCGTCATTTCAGTCTTTATTTCAATATATTTGTATATTTTACTATTCTATCACACCTGACCTCAGTAGATAGATCCCTTGAAGGGTGTTCAAAACTTATTAGATCTTTCCTGATTTATGTTCCATTAGTTGTTCATTGATTCGAACTTCGATGGTTGACCTTGGGTGGCCTTGGCCAACCGCATCTAAGTCATCTTGTCCTTAACCTTAGAAAGTTCCCTAAATCAGATCTGAGATGACCCAGCTTCATCCCCGACCCGAATTCTCGACGCCAAAAAACACGCCTTCTATCTTCCATCTCAATCACTCCATCCACTTTACCCAATCCATATATCTCTCCATCTCATTAGCTTGCATCACCATCTCCCCGTTTCCCGTCCCGCCGCCCCTCCCTCCCATCCAGTCCTGCTCCCCGACCTAATCTTCCTCTCTCACCCCACCTGCTCTCACCCTCCCCTCTCTTCCATGAGTTGCAGTGCATCTCATCTTTAGTGTCTATTCTTCTTCTTCTTCTTCTTCTTCTTCTTCTTTACTCTCTGGTTCCCAGCTGGTCTGAGCGGTAATTATGGGTTGGTCTCTTAATAACCGTTCAGCCACTGCTGGAAGGGCATTTGGTATGCAGTCAAGGACAAGAGACAAGAGCAGGTAATTATGGAAATTTCCCCTAGACCCATCACGCTCAAGATAAGTCGAATAATGCCGGGGATTTTACCCTGTCGAGTTTGGATTACAAGACTTGGCTTCCGTCCGGTTCACAACACACGGCTTCCCTTCTTCTCTCATACCTTCTCCTCTCGCGTTCTCTTCCCATCGATGGCAAGTTGTTCACACGTGACCCGCAGATAGAAATGATCGTAAACAGATGATGTGACACGTATCATCAATGGACGGGAGGGAGACGTGTGGGTGTTAGAGGCAAGAGAGCGAAGTCGTGTCCAGGTAAACGAAGGAGATTCTTCGCGCGCCGGGTTCGGCCGAGATCCGGGCGGCGAGGTTGTTAGGGGGGGGAAAACGCAACAGTTTCAGCGATAATGGCGGATTTTACGACTCCGACCGACTCTTGCGTGTTGTTTTAAAGCATTCTAATGGAGGAGGAGGAGGAGGGAGACCTCGTCTGTATGTGGACGGGAGGACAAATTACTTGTGAGGATTTGATACATCATGTTAGTGATGGTTGATATAATGATGTGACGTCAACTGGAGGACCGTGCGAAGCCATGTGTAACTCATGCGGTATGTGGCGGGGGAACTCATGGTGGCCACAGCCAGTACACTGTGTGTGTGTGTGTGTGTGTGTGTGTGTGTGTGTGTGTGTGTGTAGTTGTGTGCGTATATATATGTTTGGGTGTGGGTATTTGTCAGTGTCTTCCTGTGGGTTTGTATGTGTTGGAGAGAGAGAGAGAGAGAGAGAGAGAGAGAGAGAGAGAGAGAGAGAGAGAGAGAGAGAGAGAGAGAGAGAGAGAGAGAGAGAGAGAGAGAGAGAGAGAGAGAGTGTGCGCGCACCACCCCTGCCACACAGTAGCAGGTCAAGTGGTGATCATGGGTGACTTAAGGTGACTGTGAGCGCTCGTAAGATGTCAGAAACACCGACCTGGTGTTAGGGGACGTTTTAGGCTCGCGGGTTTCATACTCTTTCGTTCAGTCCGGAAAATCGAAACAAAAAGAAAAAAAAAAAAAAGAAAATGCAACTTTCTTTTTCTCTTCTTCTTTAAAGGGATTTTTTTTTTTTGGGGGGGGAGGGGGGTGTTGTCGTTCCCCTAAAAGTCAAGAGGGTTGTTAGGAAAGCGATGGACGTATCACGAGTATGATCGTCAGGCTCACACGAAGACAGTTAGTTTGTGGTTCCTGGTTGGTTGATGTGATTGGCTGGCTTACCTCATCATCTTTCCCGTGAGGGATGATCTGCCTTGTGGGAGGTGGGCAGTGAGGGGTGAGCCAAGCCCGCCGCCCTCATCGCCAGGGAGACCGGGAGCGGCGGGGGCGCCTCGCCACCCTCATCATTGGTGGCGCAGTCGCTCAACCCTCCTCATTTTCATCATCATTAATATCACCATTATCACCGCGTGCATCGTCCATCACCACCACCACCACCACACTATCACCATCATCACCACCACCACCACCACACTATCACCATCATCACCACCACCACCACCACACTATCACCATCATCACCACCACCACCACCACACTATCACCATCATCACCACCACCACCACCACACTATCACCATCATCACCACCACCACCACCACACTATCACCATCATCACCACCACCACCACCACACTATCACCATCATCACCACCACCACCACCACACTATCACCATCATCACCACCACCACCACCACACTATCACCATCATCACCACACTATCACCATCATCACCATCACCACCACACTATCACCATCGTCACCATCACCACCACACTATCACCATCATCACCACACTATCACCATCATCACCATCACCACCACACTATCACCATCGTCACCATCACCACCACACTATCACCATCGTCACCATCACCACCACACTATCACCATCATCACCATCACCACCACACTATCACCATCATCACCATCACCACCACACTATCACCATCGTCACCATCACCACCACACTATCACCATCATCACCATCACCACCACACTATCACCATCATCACCACCGGTAGAATCATTAATCATCCTTGCGTCCATCGTCACCACTCTGTCATCACTATCATCACCATCACCGTGTCATTATCACCATCATCATCACCAGAGGAGGATGGTGAGGTCAGGTATTGTTGCTACGTCCCACCCAATACGTCTGCCAGCCACACATACCCTTGTTGCCCCTGTCCAAACTGTAGCCATTGGTCTGTTGAATGACTAGATTACATGAGCTTACGTGATACAGTCCAGCACCTGGAGGAGGTGCTGTGTGATTGTAGACATCCCCGGGGCTGGGTGAGACGCCACCTGACGAGCAGGTAGTCATCCAGACGTGTCTACCAGCTGCGCCGTTTGGGCGACCAGATGTGTCTGCCAGCTGCGCCATTTGGGCGACCCAGAGCCAGCTCGACTCCCTTAGGTCTTTGGAGCCTTGACGTGTGTACAACCTCGCCAACTTTCTCTCTCTCCCTCTCTTGTGTAAAACTCCCTCCCCTTATAGTACAAATAGGTAATTACACACACACACACACACACACACACACACACACACACATAAACGCAGGGTCTTTTCCTCTCTCTTCCCATAAGGGAGAGGGGGGTTGGAGCGAGCCCGGAATAATACAGTGTCGTAATTATAAAGTTGTGTTGTGCCGGCCACAGCGACCCCCTGGCCAGGGGGTGGCGAGGTGAGCCACGGCAGGAACCCAGCGCCACGGGGACGACCCGGTAACCTCACATACTCTTGTTGAGGTTTAAGCCCTGCAACCGAAGGGGGGTCCTGGAAAAGGTAGACCTGGAGTAACTCCCTTTGGAGGCTTGAGCCCTGGAGGTGAAGGAACTCCTGGAAAGGGTGACCTGTGGTGCCTCCGTGGTCTTGTAATAATTTTCTAGGGGGTCCTGGGAGCGAATGATGAACATATATTCTTATCATTTTCATTTAAGAAGCTTACTAGTTCTCAATTTGATAACTTAAAGATTTCTTTTCTGTTTTTGTATTTCTTTTTTGTTTTGTTCATAATGGGAGACCTTTGCATTATACTAACTAATATAAGAGACAGTTACATTATACTAATTACTCGATCCTTGTACTCTGGAAAGTTAAGGTGTGCCAAGGAACATTTCTACCCCGGTAGGAATATGACATTTTGAAAGAGTTTAACTCGAATAGGTCAAGTCTGTACGTTTCTGGCTCCCCGAGGGTGGAAGGAGGAAGCGTCTACTGAGGTCGCACTTGGTGGTGGGGAAAGGGTGAGCAGGAGGCGAACCAAGTCTTCCTGCAGAGTTATAAACCCAGCTGTCCCTCCCGTTGTTAGGCTGGCCTCTTTATTACAGGCCCTTCCTCCACTCCCTCAGTTAATTTCACTTTATGCGCTATTTTTCCCCCCCCCTCTCTCTCTCTCTCTGTGGGCAGATCAAGTGGCCTGTGTTCATGTGGACTCAGAGTGTTTATCTTCATCTAATTGTTTTTCGAGATATTTTTTTTTATCCCAGTTATAGGAGTTACCGGACTCTGCCTGCTTGAGGCTGTATAGTTGCAAGTACAGTCTCGTTAAGGAGCGCTTGATTTTAAAGGAACCCACATTTCCCTACTACTGAAAATAGTAATGCAGCGTTGGGCTGCTGTAGCCTCTTGAAAAAAGGCCTTAAGTAACACCAAGTCTCCTCCTTAGAGGGATGTCGCGGGGTGGTTATGATTAGATAGATAAATGAATAGATATGATGATATTGGAACTATCTCGTATAGATACGATGATACTGGAACCATCTTGTATAGATATGATGATATTGGAACTATCTCGTATAGATATGATGATATTAGAACTAACTCGTTCTTAATTTCTCTCACTCCGTCTCCTTTGGCCCAGGTTCCTGTCTCTTCTGGCTGCTTCACCCACACGTGGGCTACTGGCGTTCACTATACACACACACACACACACACACACACACACACACACACACACACACACACACACACACACACACACACACACACACACTCTCTCTCTCTCTCTCTCTCTCTCTCTCTCTCTCTCTCTCTCTCTCTCTCTCTCTCTCTCTCTCTCCCACTCTTCTGTTGCACTTCCTTCTTTCATCTTGTACACTGCCACTCCCCCTCCCCTCGCCCCTCCTCTCCTCCCATCATTGTGGTGGTGATGGGGGAGAATCTCCCCCATCACCACCATCACCAGAGGGTCAGCTGATCTGGCCAGGAGGGGGCCCACCTGAGATGACCAATTAACAGGCCATAATTACGTTGTCTGTGTGACGTCTGGGAGCGATGCTTCTGTTGTTGCTACGTCCCGTGCTGCTGGCCAGCCGTCGACCAACACTGTGCCATGTACCGCAGGGTTGGTGTGTGTGTGTGTGTGTGTGTGTGTGTGAGTGTGAGTGTGTGTGTGTGTGTGTGTGTGTGTGTGTGTGTGTGTGGAGAAATTGTTAAAAAGATTTTAGTGGCCTGGATCTAGCGTTGAATAACATGGTAATATGATAGTACCTGGAGTTGTATATTCATTCATGTGTATACATAAGTTTATACTTGGTAATACACATGGTATGCAAGTGTACACAAACTCTAATGCCATTATGAGTGTCAGGTTGACGAACAGCTCTCCCAGCTGCATTCTCCTCCAGAACTTCCTTAACCTCCTCCAAAACTCACTTAGCATCCTCCAAAACTCACTTAATATCCTCCAAAACTCCCTTATTATCCTCCAGAACCCGCTTAAAGTTCTCCAAAACTCCCTTAACGTCCTCCCAAACTCCCTTAACGTCCTCCCAAACTCCCTTAACGTCCTCCCAAACTCCCTTAACGTCCTTCCAAACTCCCTTAGCGTCCTTCCAGACTCCCTTAACGTCCTCCCAAACTCCCTTAACGTCCTCCAAAACAGGACCACGGCCGACCACGTCATCACCCAACAGACCAAGACCTTAGTCATGTACCCCAGCCTTACCTCTGACCCCTGTTCCCACCACCCCACAGCCTCACCAGTCCCCAGCCTCCAGCCAGGCAAGTGCTTCACTACACCAAGGGTCGTGTCGCACCGGACGACATACTGGTACATTACTGTCTGTTATGTTTATAGCTGTAATGATCATTATGATTAGTATTATCGTTACTTAAATCATTATTATTACTATTATTGTTATCATTACTACTGCTACAACTAAGATATGTATTGTAATTATTACTAATTAATGTTAATTTTGATGTTATCAAACTGATTGTTATCATGATTATTATCATTATATTATCATTATAATTATCATTATGATTCTATTATTATCATTATTATTATTATTATTATTATTTTTATTATTATTATTATTATTATTATTATTATTATTATTATTATTATTATTATTATTATTCTTTCTTTTCTTTCAAACTATTCGCCATTTCCCGCATTAGCGAGGTAGCGTTAAGAACAGAGGAGTGGGCCTTTGAGGGAATACCCTCACCTGGCCCAATTCTCTGTTCCTTCTTTTGGAAAATTAAAAAAAGAAAAAAAAATTATTACTTATTATTATTATTACTTATTATTACTTATTTCAGACACACACACACACGCACACACGCACACACACGCACACACACACACACACACACACGCACACACACACACACACACACACACACACACACACACACCCAGAACATATTTTACAACGTTTGTTTTCTTGGTTTTTTGTCCTCCCAGCTTGACAGAGACCTTTTCATCGGAGTGCCACTCTTAAGACCTGTTGACACAGTCTATTTTGGCTCCTGCAAGTTGGATAAGCTCGGTCGTGGGAGCTCTTGTTTTCCACTACACGCGAGCAAACAGTGGCAAGCGAGCACCAAGCAAGCACAAACAGAAGAGGCTTACACTCAAAGGGGTTGCACGCCCATTTGAAATTGAACTTTAGAATTAGAATTTTTTTTTTTTACCCCCTCGGCTTGAACATTATTGTTGCTTTTTTTTTTTTATTACGATCGTATTCAGAGATTCTGTTTCTTTGATAGATACATATTTTTTTTTTTTTTTAGTAAATTTTGTCGCGCAATGAGGTGAGCCGGAGATGGAAAGGTTAGCGAACGGGAAGGTGGTGGAAACAGAGTGAGGGAGCTTATGGAACAGAGGGAGACTGGGGAGAGAGAGAGAGAGAGAGAGAGAGAGAGAGAGAGAGAGAGAGAGAGAGAGAGAGATGTATACAGTGTGTGTGTGTGTGTGTGTGTGTGAGAGAGAGAGAGAGAGAGAGAGAGAGAGAGAGAGAGAGAGAGAGAGAGAGAGAGAGAGAGAGAGAGCGATGTGTAGGCGTCCGAGAGAGTGGAAGAGTGATGCAGGAAATATATGAAAGAAGGTATAAGGTAGAGTATCTGTTCACGAGGGAGATTGCGGGAGAGTGAGGAACTACAGAGGTTTGGGGAAGATCAATAAAATGTGTACACAAGAGAATGGGTGAGTGGGTGCATGTAAGAAGGAGAATAAGTGAGAATATGGAAGAGAAACAAAGTGAGCAGGGCGATATGTACACTACAGGGAGAGAAGTCGAGGGAGAGAGATTGTGTGTACTGAAAGTGGATATATATATATGTATATATATATATATATATATATATATATATATATATATATATATATATATATATATATATATATATATATTGCACAAAGGTCTTCATTGTCAGTCAATACATACAGGGAACACAAATGGAGTGTGGGCTCGGTCCTTGTGTGTTGGCCAGATCCAAAATTAAGAGCGATTCCCACAAATTTGCCTCCGCCTCCGCAACACAAAGTCCTGCTTCAAGTTTGGCCGACGCTGTCATCAGCGTTGGAAAGGGAATCGTGCATTGTGGCTGTGTGTTGTGATTTTCCTGCGTTGGATTGTGTTGGCTTGGCTTGCGCGCGCGCGTGTGTGTGTGTGTGTGTGTGTGTGTGTGTGTGGTGTTGTTGCTGCGGTAGCCTTACTCTCTCTCTCTCTCTCTCTCTCTCTCTCTCTCTCTCTCTCTCTCTGCTGCCCCATCATACCTGGACTACTCACAGTAGAGCGAACCATTTCCAGAACTCTCGCTCCCCTCCACCCATCCTGCCCTTTCCTTCGGCTTACTCTCTCTCTCTCTCTCCTCCCCCACCACCACCACCACCACCAGGAGTCATCCATCCATCCAAGTGAGGGATCCGAGACCCTCCTAAAGACCCAGAGCACCACTTCGAGAGGAATTCTCGTCAGGAGAAAGATACTCTCCAGAGACCAATAAAGAAATCGCCTTCTCGGCGATTGCTTCATTACTTACCCTCCCCCTCACCATATTCCTCCACGGCATCAGAGTCTCTCCTCCCCAACGCGCTGTCCATCACCCCATAAGGAACAGACAAACCCCTTCCCTCCTTTCTCCTCCCTCCTGTCTCCCTTTCCCATCGAGGATGGTCCCTCCCCGAAACCAGCCACCCGGGGCAGAAGCCCCAACGCCACCCACTACCTCCTCCTCCATGAGCTGAGTCCAACTCCTCCCCTTCCCTCCCTCATGAGCTCAGCCCAACTTTGTTCTCCCCTGACCAAACCCCCCCCCCTTCCCCAACCCCTTTCCCTCTCTACCAGAGGACCGGGTCCGCCCCCCACCCACCCCTTCCCCTCAGCCTATAAAATACATCTCTCGTGCAGATTATGATAATGACGTCGCTACTAATCTTTTAAAAGTATCGTTGAAAACTTAAAGTGGGAAGTGATCTCTGGCGGCCAGGGAAGGTAGTGAGGCAGTGTTATGGTGGCTAGGGAAGGTAGTGAGGCAGTGTTATGGTGGCCAGGGAAGATAGTGTGGCAGTGTTATGGTGGCCAGGGAAGATAGTGAGGCAGTGTTATGGTGGCCAGGGAAGATAGTGAGGCAGTGTTATGGTGGTCAGGGAAGATAGTGAGGCAGTGATGTGTTGTGCAGGGAAGATAGTGAGGCAGTGTTATGGTGGCCAGGGAAGATAGTGAGGCAGTGTTATGGTGGCCAGGGAAGGTAGTGAGGCAGTTATGGTGGCCAGGTAAGATAGTGAGGCAGTGTTATGGTGGCCAGGGAAGATAGTGAGGCAGTGTTATGGTGGCCAGGGAAGGTAGTGAGGCAGTTATGGTGGCCAGGTAAGATAGTGAGGCAGTTATGGTGGCCAGGTAAGATAGTGAGGCAGTGTTATGGTGGCCAGGGAAGATAGTGAGGCAGTGTTATGGTGGCCAGGGAAGGTAGTGAGGCAGTGTTATGGTGGCCAGGGAAGGTAGTGATGCAGTGTTATGGTGGCCAGGGAAGATAGTGAGGCAGTGATGTGTTGTGCAGGGAAGATAGTGAGGCAGTGTTATGGTGGCCAGGGAAGATAGTGAGGCAGTGATGTGTTGTGCAGGGAAGATAGTGAGGCAGTGTTATGGTGGCCAGGGAAGGTAGTGAGGCAGTGTTATGGTGGCCAGGGAAGATAGTGAGGCAGTGTTATGGTGGCCAGGTAAGATAGTGAGGCAGTGTTATGGTGGCCAGGGAAGATAGTGAGGCAGTGTTATGGTGGCCAGGGAAGATAGTGAGGCAGTGTTATGGTGGCCAGGGAAGGTAGTGAGGCAGTGTTATGGTGGCCAGGGAAGATAGTGAGGCAGTGTTATGGTGGCCAGGGAAGATAGTGAGGCAGTGTTATGGTGGCCAGGGAAGATAGTGAGGCAGTGTTATGGTGGCCAGGGAAGATAGTGAGGCAGTGATGTGTTGTGCAGGGAAGATAGTGAGGCAGTGTTATGGTGGCCAGGGAAGATAGTGAGGCAGTGTTATGGTGGCCAGGGAAGATAGTGAGGCAGTGATGTGTTGTGCAGGGAAGATAGTGAGGCAGTGTTATGGTGGCCAGGGAAGATAGTGAGGCAGTGTTATGGTGGCCAGGGAAGATAGTGAGGCAGTGTTATGGTGGCCAGGGAAGATAGTGAGGCAGTGTTATGGTGGCCAGGGAAGATAGTGATGCAGTGTTATGGTGGCCAGGGAAGATAGTGAGGCAGTGATGTGTTGTGCAGGGAAGATAGTGAGGCAGTGTTATGGTGGCCAGGGAAGATAGTGAGGCAGTGTTATGGTGGCCAGGGAAGATAGTGATGCAGTGTTATGGTGGCCAGGGAAGATAGTGAGGCAGTGATGTGTTGTGCAGGGAAGATAGTGAGGCAGTGTTATGGTGGCCAGGGAAGATAGTGAGGCAGTGTTATGGTGGCCAGGGAAGATAGTGAGGCAGTGTTATGGTGGCCAGGGAAGATAGTGAGGCAGTGTTATGGTGGCCAGGGAAGATAGTGAGGCAGTGATGTGTTGTGCAGGGAAGATAGTGAGGCAGTGTTATGGTGGCCAGGGAAGATAGTGAGGCAGTGTTATGGTGGCCAGGGAAGATAGTGAGGCAGTGATGTGTTGTGCAGGGAAGATAGTGAGGCAGTGTTATGGTGGCCAGGGAAGATAGTGAGGCAGTGTTATGGTGGCCAGGGGAAGATAGTGAGGCAGTGTTATGGTGGCCAGGGAAGATAGTGATGCAGTGTTATGGTGGCCAGGGAAGATAGTGAGGCAGTGATGTGTTGTGCAGGGAAGATAGTGAGGCAGTGTTATGGTGGCCAGGGAAGATAGTGAGGCAGTGATGTGTTGTGCAGGGAAGATAGTGAGGCAGTGTTATGGTGGCCAGGGAAGATAGTGATGCAGTGTTATGGTGGCCAGGGAAGATAGTGAGGCAGTGATGTGTTGTGCAGGGAAGATAGTGAGGCAGTGTTATGGTGGCCAGGGAAGATAGTGAGGCAGTGATGTGTTGTGCAGGGAAGATAGTGAGGCAGTGTTACGGTGGTCAGGAGAGGCAGTGATGTGGTGAGGCTTCAGTCTCCTCGCCCGTTGTACCACTGTTGTCAGATGTAGTTTTGGGTTGATTCCGCCGGAGATGTTGTCCCAAAGGTTTCAAATCTTGGCTCAGCGCCTCGTTAGCCAACCTCAGCATCGCCACACACACACACACACACACACACACACACACACACACACACACTGCAGAAGAACCCGGGGTATTGTCAGGCCGGTGACTCGGTGACAATGAAATTGCCGACCGACGCAGCAAACCGAACACCATCACGTCCGACACAATAGCTGGTCTGTATTGACAGGCCGGGTCAGACGCCTCCTGGGTATTGAAGTCTGTCTATCTATCTATCTATATATCTGTCTATCTTTCTAGCTATCTATATGTCTATGTCTATGTGTGTGCGTGTGTGTGTGTGTGTGAGTTGGAGCTGGGTGTGCAAGGTAACAGCTGGATGCATGTGGGCGTATAAGGTAGAGCTGGGTGTGTATGAGGGATAGCTAGGTATATGAGTGAGAGTTAGGTGCATGAATGAGGCCTGGATGTATTCGGAAGAGTTGAGTGTACGAGTGAGAGAGAGAGAGAGACTGTTTGAGGGAGAGCAAGTGTGCGATTTTTATTTTTTTTGCGGTTTTGCATGTGCACTCCTGAGTAAATTGTAATATTCAAGTATACTATAACTCTAGAATAGAAAAATATGTAAATAAAGAAACAGTAGGTTAGATTTCAAGAATTTTTCGTATCTTAGATTTCTTTTTCGTATCATTTAGCTAAGAGTAAATCAAAGACTTATCTTTTTGATGTTTCATTTGACGTCAACAATCATGCTATAATCGTTGATATCATGTTATAATCCTTAATGCATGTATGATTCTAAATATTTTCTATTTCTAAGTTCTAAACTTTTTTTTTTCTTCTTCAAAGTTCCGTTGTGGATCTAAGAGCATCGACAGAGTCGTGATTTGATTTGATTTGTTTTTTTGTCCGATGTCCTTCGAGTTTTTAATTTATCAGTAACGTGGTTTCAGTCAAACTTATTCTTTCACTTCTTTTTGGATTTAAGGCTTTGCCATCGTCACGGGAGAGAGAGAGAGAGAGAGAGAGAGAGAGAGAGAGAGAGAGAGAGAGAGAGAGAGAGAGAGAGAGAGAGAGTAAAGGGTGTTGAGAGAGAGAGGGGAGATACAGAAGGGTTAGGGAGTAAAGATAAAAGTAAGAGGAGAGCGAGGAGGAAGAGTGTGAAGGGAGAGTGAGGAGGTGACGAAATGAGAGGGGGAGATAGAGGGATTGATAAACAACGCGAAGAGCAGATTGGTCAAGAAGAGAGAGAGAGAGAGAGAGAGAGAGAGAGAGAGAGAGAGAGAGAGAGAGAGATGGAAGGGGAGGACTTAAATGGACAAGGGAGACGGAAAATGGATAAGAGAGAGAGAGAGAGAGAGAGAGAGAGAGAGAGAGAGAGAGAGAGAGAGAGAGTAACCGGGAGTTGCAGAAAGCTCTTAATAGCGACAGATGAGGCATGTGATTGGGCTTCGTGTGGTATGCATCGGTCAGAGTTCATACTAACGTGAGGCTCATCCTTGACCCCCCCATCACAAGTTGTCAAAGCTCGAGCTGATTTACGACCTTTTGTCTGACACCAGGTCACTTAGAAACTTTAAAAAAAAACCACTGAACAAAGCTTCACCGCACTTAGAATAAGGCCACTTGGTTTGAACGTTCATGTCGCTAGTGCAAAGCGCCCGTTTCGATGGCCCAGCACTTGCTCACCAAGTATAGGGGGTGGACATCTTAAAGCCAGGTTACTTGTGGCTAAAGACTTGGCCGGAGGCAGTATACTGGCAAGGCTTTTCCCCGAAAGTCCGAGGGGCATCACTCAGGCTTGGACGTGAGACTCGATCGCCTGATGCCTACGAGAGGGAAGAGGTGGGACGGAGTGTGGGAGAGGAGAAAGGGGAAAGAAAGGGAGTCGGGGAAGAGGAATTGGGTGGAAGGTGTGAAGGAGACGAGAGTGGCTGGAGTATAGAGGGATGAGCGAGCGTTTAGGGAGTTGAGAGAAATGGAGGCAGAACAGAACGTGCATTGAGGATCGTGAGATGATGAATGTGGAGTGGGGGATGTGGAAAGGGGAGAGAAAATGAGTCTAGAAAAAGATGAGGGGGATGTGAGGTTTGATAATTTGAGGAACATGTGTGGTATGGGAAATGACATAGGTGGTGAACATAGAGAGGGAAGGGTATATATATATATATATATATATATATATATATATATATATATATATATATATATATATATATATATATATATATATATATATATCGAGTGTCATCGGATCCGGTTCGTTCCGCTGTATAACGTACGCTCCCTCATTGTACGTCCTATTTGTCTCCTTTCTTTCCTTAGAGTAAGGGTGAGGAGGGGGATGGGGATACACTGGGAGGGTATTGGTGATGGGGCGAGGGTGAGGAAGGAGGAGGAGGAGGAGGAAAAGAACGGATATTGATGACGGGGAGAAATAGGGAATAATACCAGAGTTATGGGTGATTTGGAACAATTGTTCCTCTCGTTCAATGTTGCTCGTTGCTCTTACGGTGGTAATATGTGTTTTTTTTTTTTTGTGATTTCTCTTTTCTTGTTACTATACACAAGATAGATGGATAACTTTTCCTTTATCAAGCTAACGGGGATCTGTAGTTATAGTCCTCTGACATTGCCTTCATATTTCTATATGAATAACTGTGAATGTGTTTCTCTCTCTCTCTCTCTCTCTCTCTCTCTCTCT
Organism: Panulirus ornatus; assembly: GCF_036320965.1. Lineage (NCBI taxonomy): Eukaryota > Metazoa > Arthropoda > Malacostraca > Decapoda > Palinuridae > Panulirus > Panulirus ornatus. The sequence continues at coordinate 9,352,466 of NC_092265.1, read as the reverse complement.
CTCTCTCTCTCTCTCTCTCTCTCTCTCTCTCTCTCTCAGCAGATGGGAATGATCAGTAAGATGTCACAAATTACCGACGGTGGGAGATTTCGGCCGAAAGGTCCCAACAACTGAGGAAGTTCCTTTGATGAGTAAAAGAAGTTTAGAGAAATGGTCAGATGGGTGAGGGGGTGGCAAATGGAATTAATTGTACACGTCCTATTCCCCGCCTATACGTCCTCTTCTCCCCAGCCCTCTTCAGCCCTTTCTTCCTCAACCCCAGCCCTCTTAAGTCCTCCCTTCCCCATCCCCAGCTCTCTTCAGCCCTCTCTTCCCCAACCCCAGCCTTCTTAAGCCCTCCCTTCCCCAACCCAAGCTCTCTTCATCCCTCCACTTCCCCAACCCAAGCTCTCTTCACCCCTCCACTTCCCCAACCCCAGCAATCTTCAGCTCTCCACTTCCCCAACCCCAGCCTTCTTCAGCCCTCCACTTCCCCAGCCCCAGCCCTCTTCAGCCCTCCACTTCCCCAACCCTAGCCCTCTTCAGCCCTCCACTTCCCCAACTCCAGCTCTCTTCAGCCCTCCACTTCCCCAACCCCAGCAATCTTCAGCCCTCCACTTCCCCAACCCCAGCAATCTTCAGCCCTCCACTTCCCCAACCCGAGCCCTCTTCACCCCTCCCTGCCCCAACCCCAGCGCTTACTACCTCAGCCAATTAAACTTTACTGAGCGCCTGTGTTGTGACTGGGTGTCACCGGCCAAGTTTTGGAGAGTCAGTTGTCTCCCCGGGTGATCTGATTTCCGGCACTCTGATTGGATAATGGCCGGTGAGGGAAACTGGCTGTTGGCCAGGAATATGCTCCACTGTTGCTGGCTTTTGCTTGCACTGATTGGATGGGTTTAGAGTGGCCGCGTTTTTCGAGGCGATTTTACCGTTATTTTTCTTTCATCTCGATGGGCAGAAAATGGATGTGTGGTGATTTTTTTTTTTTTTTAGGCGCTTTATTCCAATGCGAAATCACGTTTGTGAAACAGTTTTACGCGATTTGGGAATTCTTATATGCTTTTATATCCGTTCATATCATGTAGGGAGTGAATATCTTTATGTCTGCCATAAGAAAAGAGAGCAAAAGCAAATCTTAAAGCAAGAGACAAGTCGTGGAAATTCTTTTTAAGCAAGTCTTTTCACCCACCTGCCCACCCGCCCACCAAACGCCACACAGACGACCGTATCACCACATTCAACCACCACCTCCTCTACCGTCACTACCACTGGCGTCGTTGTCAAGACGACCACCACGTCCACCTAACCCCCATTCCTGCTATCACTACCATCACCCGCAACCACCATTTCCTTCTTCCTACTCCCACCATCTTGCAACACCACACCAGACTTCAGCACCATTTTATTGACGCCCGAATCTTCAGAAAACAAAACTCCTCATCCAGGCTTGGACCTCAATGAAGCTTACGAAAATGCTGAAAAAGATAATGAGAAGGAAAGGAAAGGACAGAATAACGATAGTTCAAGAGTTCTGGAGGCAGTGGAGGAGCGGGACAAGTCATTGCTCTTACGAAAGTCTTAAGTTGAACTTCCTAAAGCTTGACACAGTGTAGGGGGAGGAAACCGACGTAACATCGGTCCGTCCTTGAATTTCCAAAGGCCACACGGGAGTTATGTGATGCAGTAGCTTGACGAGTTTTACGTGGTGTCTTTAGTGGTGGGGGCACACAAGAAGACAGCTCTCGGGAGTAGAAATAGAAGTAATATCTACAGAAGAATGAAAGAGGGAACCAACACTGCAGCGTAAGACAAGTGCATTAAGTATTGAGGTCAGACTGGGAGAGCTGATCAGTCGGATTGATTTGGACTCTACTCTGTCAAGTAAGCACATACACCTAGATCCTTTTGCCAGACATGAGACCAGTACTCTATACAAGGGTTAATCAGCCTTCTTTATAATAAAAGCAAATGTTTGCATGAGAAAACATTTCGGCATCTGAAGAGGACACCAATTTCGTTAAGTGCCCTGACTTGAGTAGTTATGCGATGTAGGGTTTCTAAGGCAGATTAAATGTAATGATGATGCCCTGTTTGTTTATTGTGTGGAGTGGTGAGATTATAGAGCCGTGAAAGAAGATGGGAACCTTGTGGAAGGGTTTTAGAGGGAGATATGGACAGTATATTAAGTTCTGGTGGTGTAAAAAGACCTTACTAGGTTGCGTCTTTCCCAATGAAAAATCCTGTCCTTATTTGAGTTTACAGAGGTAGTTACGTAGCGACGTTACGTAGTTTGAACAAGAGAGGATAAAGTGGCTTTGAAAGAGATGGGAGCAACTGGCTATTGTGTCGTTAGTATGTGAACTGGATCTGGTTATATCGTGAAGTAAGGGAGTCGTTGATAAGGATAAGAAAGAGCATAAAGAGCAGGATAATAACCTGTTGATATAGGAAAGAGAGATAGATTCGCCTTAACAAAATTACATAGATATATGAGATAGCTAAGCAAGAGGCGAGGGGGTTTAGTAGGGTGATGGGTGAGGGGAATTACTCTTTCTACCAACGACATCTCTTCCATTCCTCTCTCCTTTGACAACCTTCCTACTCCTCCCTACTCCTCCCACCCTCGCCCGTCCTTCTCCAACACCAGCGCCACGAACAATTCACCACCACCATCACCACCAACCAACCAACTGTTCTTGTCAAAGTCCCACAACTTAACCTTCACAAAGCCCCTCTGCAGATTCTTCAACAGAGCCTGACAGTATGCTAATCAACTACACCTTTCATTCAATCAGTTTCCTCTAGATTAAGAGAGAGAGAGGAAAAAAAAGTTCATTTCCAGAGAGAGAGAGAGAGAGAGAGAGTGAGTTCCAGGATTCCAGGCGTTCTTCTTGCCACAGTTTGGGTAAGTAATTATAGTTGGCTCGAATTTCCTTTGTTTTAAGTCTCTCCGAGTTTGTAAGGGGAACTCAGACATTTGCATTTGACAAAGGTCGGGAATGTGTCGGTGTTAGACGCGCCGATAGCCATTGTGTGTGTGTGTGTGTGTGTGTGTGTGTGTGTGTGTGTGAGAGAGAGAGAGAGAGAGAGAGAGAGAGAGAGAGAGAGAGAGAGAGAGAGAGAGAGAGAGAGAGGGGCGGTGTCTGGGACCAGGGAGCATCGTGGAAGATCGTATCATCAGCAGGGTCACCTCATACTTCTAACGCGAGACGAATCCTTCGTCACTAAGTTAGCGATCTTACTTAGTTTCTTATTTTCTGGAAAACCGAGCCTCAGAGAATATCTTCAAAAGTGTAGTGACGAATCATAGCCATGTACAAGATCTCCTCTGGACTGAGATGATAATAAACCGGGACGCTGTCTACCACTGTGTGTGTGTTTTTGGAAGGGTGTCTCTCTCGCTCATGGGGGAGGAGTCAACCCCTTCCGGTAGATTGACTTGATCACGGAAGGGGTTACGAGGGGAGGGTGGGGGAGCTCCCTGGCACTGACACTACCTCTTGCGGAGACTTTCCAGTCCCACACACACTCACACACACACACACACACACACACACACACACACACACACACACACACACACGAAAAAAGGAAAGTAGTTTCAGTGGATTGAGCGTTGGTTTTGAGAATATCGAAGGCCGATAGGAAAAAAAAACGTATTTTCAGAATGTATAGTATTTATTGAGCCTGGAAAGACCCCCATTGGCACAGTGCTGAGAACCCCTTAGCGAGATGTGGCGCCTCTGGAAAGGCAAAACTGTGCCTGGAACTGTGGTAGGAGTAAAGAATAAATGAGTTATTGCTCTTTGAAAAAAAAAAAAAGAATAAAGAATCAACTTAAACTCCATGCCCAAACCTCTGTCAAAAGCAAGCACAGATGTTTATGCTTGAGTTGTAACAGGTATCCAAACGAATGCAACTTCCATTAAGAGTTGGTGAACGTTTTTAGTGACCATAATCAGGTGATGGAGCGTTCGTAGAATATGATCAGCCAAAGTGGAAAAGAAAGACCAGGCTCAAGGGTTTAAGTGCTTTAACGGAGTGTATTTAGTTCATGGTTAAGTCTGTTCTCTGTGCTCTCTCTCTCTCTCTCTCTCTCTCTCTCTCTCTCTCTCTCTCTCTCTCTTCTCTCTCTCTTCTCTCTCTCTCTCTCTCTCTCTCTCTCTCTCTCTCTTCTCTCTCTCTTCTCTCTCTCTCTCTCTCTCTCTCTCTCTCTCTCTCTCTCTCTCTCTCTCTCTCTCTCTCTCTGTCTCGACGTTGATGAATGCAAGTGGCGCTTCTTTTCCCCGACACAAAAGGTGAACGTTTCTTGGCATGTTCGTTACTAGAAAACTTTAGCCGAGTTATGGCTGAAATAATGGATGGTAAAAAATGCGATACTTCGGTAGAAAACGGATTAAGGGCTAATGATCGAAGTGATATAAGGAAAGCTTCGTTATAAACACTTCCGCCAGTAGTTCATTTGCATTCATTAGAGAGGGCTAGACCCTTACTGTTATATCCCGTGAGCTGAGTGGTGTTGTGAGGTTCAGGCATGACTGCTGGTGCACGTGTGGTATAGCGCTGCTGCTGGTGCACGTGTGGTATAGCGCTGCTGCTGCTGCTGGTGCACGTGTGGTATAGCGCTGCTGCTGCTGCTGGTGCACGTGTGGTATAGCGCTGCTGCTGCTGCTGGTGCACGTGTGGTATAGCGCTGCTGCTGCTGGTGCACGTGTGGTATAGCGCTGCTGCTGCTGCTGGTGCACGTGTGGTATAGCGCTGCTGCTGGTGCACGTGTGGTATAGCGCTGCTGCTGGTGCACGTGTGGTATAGCGCTGCTGCTGGTGCACGTGTGGTATAGCGCTGCTGCTGCTGCTGGTGCACGTGTGGTATAGCGCTGCTGCTGGTGCACGTGTGGTATAGCGCTGCTGCTGGTGCACGTGTGGTATAGCGCTGCTGCTGCTGCTGGTGCACGTGTGGTATAGCGCTGCTGCTGGTGCACGTGTGGTATAGCGCTGCTGCTGGTGCACGTGTGGTATAGCGCTGCTGCTGCTGCTGGTGCACGTGTGGTATAGCGCTGCTGCTGGTGCACGTGTGGTATAGCGCTGCTGCTGGTGCACGTGTGGTATAGCGCTGCTGCTGGTGCACGTGTGGTATAGCGCTGCTGCTGCTGCTGGTGCACGTGTGGTATAGCGCTGCTGCTGGTGCACGTGTGGTATAGCGCTGCTGCTGGTGCACGTGTGGTATAGCGCTGCTGCTGCTGCTGGTGCACGTGTGGTATAGCGCTGCTGCTGGTGCACGTGTGGTATAGCGCTGCTGCTGCTGCTGGTGCACGTGTGGTATAGCGCTGCTGCTGCTGCTGGTGCACGTGTGGTATAGCGCTGCTGCTGCTGGTGCACGTGTGGTATAGCGCTGCTGCTGCTGCTGGTGCACGTGTGGTATAGCGCTGCTGCTGGTGCACGTGTGGTATAGCGCTGCTGCTGGTGCACGTGTGGTATAGCGCTGCTGCTGCTGCTGGTGCACGTGTGGTATAGCGCTGCTGCTGCTGGTGCACGCGTGGTATAGCGCTGCTGCTGGTGCACGTGTGGTATAGCGCTGCTGCTGGTGCACGTGTGGTATAGCGCTGCTGCTGGTGCACGTGTGGTATAGCGCTGCTGCTGCTGCTGGTGCACGTGTGGTATAGCGCTGCTGCTGGTGCACGTGTGGTATAGCGCTGCTGCTGCTGCTGGTGCACGTGTGGTATAGCGCTGCTGCTGCTGCTGGTGCACGTGTGGTATAGCGCTGCTGCTGGTGCACGTGTGGTATAGCGCTGCTGCTGCTGCTGGTGCACGTGTGGTATAGCGCTGCTGCTGGTGCACGTGTGGTATAGCGCTGCTGCTGGTGCACGTGTGGTATAGCGCTGCTGCTGGTGCACGTGTGGTATAGCGCTGCTGCTGCTGGTGCACGTGTGGTATAGCGCTGCTGCTGCTGCTGGTGCACGTGTGGTATAGCGCTGCTGCTGCTGCTGGTGCACGTGTGGTATAGCGCTGCTGCTGCTGCTGGTGCACGTGTGGTATAGCGCTGCTGCTGCTGCTGGTGCACGTGTGGTATAGCGCTGCTGCTGCTTGTGCACGTGTGGTATAGCGCTGCTGCTGCTGCTGGTGCACGTGTGGTATAGCGCTGCTGCTGCTGCTGGTGCACGTGTGGTATAGCGCTGCTGCTGGTGCACGTGTGGTATAGCGCTGCTGCTGCTGCTGGTGCACGTGTGGTATAGCGCTGCTGCTGGTGCACGTGTGGTATAGCGCTGCTGCTGCTGCTGGTGCACGTGTGGTATAGCGCTGCTGCTGGTGCACGTGTGGTATAGCGCTGCTGCTGGTGCACGTGTGGTATATCGCTGCTGCTGCTGGTGCACGTGTGGTATAGCGCTGCTGCTGCTGGTGCACGTGTGGTATAGCGCTGCTGCTGGTGCACGTGTGGTATAGCGCTGCTGCTGCTTGTGCACGTGTGGTATAGCGCTGCTGCTGCTGCTGGTGCACGTGTGGTATAGCGCTGCTGCTGCCGGTGCACGTGTGGTATAGCGCTGATGCCGCTGCACGTGTGGTATAGCGCTGCTGCTGCTGCTGGTGCACGTGTGGTATAGCGCTGCTGCCGCTGCACGTGTGGTATAGCGCTGCTGCTGCTGCTGGTGCACGTGTGGTATAGCGCTGCTGCCGCTGCACGTGTGGTATAGCGCTGCTGCTGGTGCACGTGTGGTAGGTAGCACTGCTGCTGCCCCCCCCCCCCCCCCCCCATCTCCATTCCGTCTTAAAACAGACGACCTTACCCTGCTGTTTCTTCCTATGTGGAGCGCAGGATCGAAGCTTGTAGTCCAACCTTAAGAGAAAAGGGAGTCCTAATGGTGCCAGAACTAACTAATTTCTCCTGTGCGTTCTTATGCCCTGATCTCCCAAGAGACAAAATGTTTCTCACTGCTGAACGAAAAGAAAGAGAAAAAGATGAATGAATATAAAGAAGAAAAAAAAAAAAGAATGATATCCCTCACCATCATGACTTTATTCAGTTGGAAAGGGGAAATTCATATGTACTCTGTCAATAACTTCGTTCACTTTAACTAAACTTTTCTTTTTTAGGGGGGGAGGGAAAGGATGATGTGGGGGGGGTGTAAAAAAAAAAAGTTTCCTCCCCTCCAAATCTTTGAGAGAAGGTTTTCCTAGGCCTACGTACATTTTTAGTATAGATATGAAGATGTGTGGGGGCTTGCGGACGAAGGCTTTTTGTAAGCTGGGTGGCACATGTGATGTCAGAGGCCTGCATGCACGCGGTGTCACTTTTAAATTCGTCTCGCACGTATGATGGTGGAAGTTCTTGTATGTGTCTTCGTATGTCAGAAGTCCAGTTCTAAAAGTTCCATTTTGACGGTAGAATTTACAAATTTTGTTCTTTTTTTTTTCCCCGTACATATTCGCCAGTTCCCGTGTCAGCGAGGTAGCGGTAAGAACAGAGGACCGAGCCTCAGAGGGAATATCCTCACTTGGCCCCCTTCTCTGTTCCTTCTTTTGGAAAATTTAAAATGAGATAGAGGATTTCAAGCCCCCCCGCTCCTTCCCCTTTTAGTCGCCTTCTACGACACGCAGGGAATACGTCGGAAGTATTCTTTCTTCCCTATCCCCAGTGATAATATATGTATATATTTATATATATATATATATATATATATATATATATATATATATATATATATATATATATATATATATTTATATATATATATATATATATATATATATATATATATATATATATATATATATATATATATATATATATATGCCTGTGAGTATGAGAGGGAATATATTCACAGGATGAATTGCTCTATAATGCAAAGAGAAAAACCTCGTTCAAGTTTATGCGACACACCTAACTTACCTCCCAGCCACAAGGGTCGCCCAGCCTCGGCCTCGCCACGGTATCAGAGGCTGTTTTACATACTGCCTCCCGGAATTTAACGAGGCAAAAACTGGTCGGCAGAGAAGAAAAAAATAAAAATTCTGGTTGACAGCATCGGCATTGACCATGGCGGCCATAAACCCGCCGGAGACCCGAAGGTAAGATATCAGGGACATTAGTTAGGGCTGCTGGAAGGGGAGAAGTAAGGGCTGGGAAGGGTGAGGTGAAGGGCTAGAGGGAGGTGAAGACTTCACTGCAGCGGCAGGGAAAGGGGCGATGTAAGGGCTGAAGGGCAGAGCTGAGGCCTAGAGAAAGGCCACGACTTCTTTCAGTCTAGATAAGGGCTAGAGGAGGGCCATGACGCAAGGGCTAGTGGGGGCGAGATGAGGGCTGGAGGGATGTCCCGGACTCACTCCCCCACCGGTCTCAGCCCACGGGAAACGGCATCCCTACGTCTGTCATGGCTGAAAATTACTTTGCGCGAGTCCTCCTCTGGCCAGTTCTATCTTGGCTGAGGATTATAACCCCAGCCGAACTGGGACTGATGCAGACGGGACTTCCTCAGCCCTGGCCAGCAGCCCTCCTCAGCCCTGGCCAGCAGCCGCCAGCCGTGATCGAGGCTTGAGACAGACGACTGAGTCAAAACTGACAATGGCAGCGGTAGCCTCAGTCACCTCCATCCATCTCGGTGTTCACGTCTGGAAGACCCATGTGTCTCTATCTCTCTGGGGTGTCTCCTCCAGGCCCAAGTGTTTTTCTGAGTGGAGACCTTCTCGTAGTTATCTCTCCTAGGCGTCTTTCAGGGTCTCTATCTCTCTTATATTGCTTTTCTCTCTCACCGGAGACACCTCCAGAAAGCGTCTCTCCAAGTCGTCTCGTAGGGTCTGTATATCTCTCTCATATGTGTCTCTCCAGCCCCCGACCCTCTGTCTGTCTCTCGCTCTCCTATCTCCTTCGTCCTCCCGCCCCTCTTCTTCCCCCACTCTCCATCTTCCCCTCTCCCATCCTCATCATCCCCCCCCCAACCCTCTTGTCTCCCTCCCTCTCTCCCACACCTCTCACTAACGACCAGCGGATGATACATGGTATTGACAACCCATACATTACTCCTCTCTTCCTCTTCTAGTCATTTCGTGTTTAATGCTCTTTGTTCTGTATTCCCCCTTTTTTACACTCTTTTTCTAATTCTATTCCTCGTTCACTCATTCCTTCCACGTTATAGTTTCCTCGTTTCGATAACCCCAGGTCTGTACATATGACTTTGACGCTCTGCCCCAGATGTTGGGTCGTGTTGGAGCTGACGGCCCATTAAAACCACGAGTACGTGTCGACCCAGACCGCTGGATGGCACTGGCGGCGATGGTCGGTACTGACCAACCATAATAGGTTCATATGAGGTCAATAGTGTCTCAGGGCAGTGTGTTGGAAACTCCACAACCCGCGATCACTACAACTGTTCCCTGCTGGCCTGTGGTCCGTGGTGTTGACTTGGCGAACCTCTCCGCACACGACAACACACAGACCAGGCACACGGGTAACCGACTCCGAGGTCATCTGAGAAGTTGATATTATGGTTCGACGAAAGTGGTGCCTTAGGGAGGGGCATGGGGGTCAGAGAGTGATACAAGACAAGAGTCGGTGAAGGAAGTGGTCTGGCAGGAGTGGGTGCCGAAGCAAAGCACTCTGTTAAACCCGCCATGTCTTCACACACACACCCTTAAGAGTTTCACCACCAAGGCCGGATGAGAGTAGATCCTCCTATGACAGTACAGCACTATACTGCCCCCCACACTCCAGCCTACTAATGGGTAGAGGATGAAACACATACGGAACCCTCCATCTAACGCGTCTCAAGAACATAATCAGTCAAATAATCGATTGATTAGGTTGATCTATTGATGATTATACGACTAGCTTTTGACACCTTTTATTGGATGAAGCTACCAAGGATGTGCCAGGCTTCCGTGAGGGGTAGCAACACTAACTTTCACTTGTGTCGACGAACTCGCCCACCTCGTCAGAGAGGGACGTGACATTTTGTCAGCTTTAGCGTCGAGGGTTCAAGCCACAGTGCAGGAATTTCAGGGGGTCTTAGGCCTTAGGCTTGACGAGACGAGTGTGTGGGGGGTGGTTTGTCTTATGGTCTCCGTGTGAAAGGAATGATTGCAATGGGCTTCCAAACGTGAAGGCCTTACCTGTGTCTGTAGACAAGTGTTTGTTGGTATCTGTATAAGCATACTTCTCCTCCTCCTCCTCCTCCTCCTCCTCCTCCTCCTCCTCCTCCTCCTCCTCCCTCTTCCTCTTTATTCTTCATATCTTCTCTGTCTTATGCTACCCCTATCTATTCATCCTTCTTCTTCATTATTCCCTTCTCTGTTCTTCATTCCGCTTCCCTCACCTCCTTAGTTCCAAGTGCATTTTGTGGAAAGGGTGAATGCAGAAAGGAGAACAAAATTGTGGCCACAATACAATATTGACTCCTCTTTTCTCTCCCTCCCAGAATTCCTATCCCCCACCTCCTATATTCTCTCCCATTACTCTCTTTCTCTTCCGTCCTTCGCTTCTCCTCTCCCATCATAACTCTTCCAGCTGTTTCCTCCCTCCTCCCTCCTGCCTTCCTCTTGGAGGTAGAGGGCGAGGAAGCGGCGGCTGGCTTGTGTGTGTTTGTGTGTGTGTGTGTGTGAGTGTGTGTGTGTGTGTGAGAGAGAGAGAGAGAGAGAGAGAGAGAGAGAGAGAGAGAGAGAGAGAGAGAGAGAGAGAGAGAGAGGTTTGTCGTGAGGCCGTGCTGGAGATGAGGAACATCGAGCACTCATAACTCCCCAGTTATCACCCCTGCACGTCTGAATATTGACGCTGCAGTACTGCAACCCCGGAGGACACACCGCCGTCGCTGCGCTCTTCGCACGACCCTGCGCACTCGAATGCACTCATCACGCTACATGAGTTATAGCAGAAGCGTGCCACTGTTCAAGTTGGCGTCCCCAGCCTCACGGACGCCACACTCGGGCATTTCCTGACAATGTTAATCTCGCACACGAATTACAGACTGCGCATTCAGCGCTATACAGATATTCACCGTATCACTACAGAAGAACACTGACCGTGTTCTCATAGACACAAGAACATCATAGACACCAAACTGCGCACTGATAGCAACCTCAGCATTATCCCCACCGTCCAATGCGTGCAAATCCCAAACTGCGCATTGCTCACAGTACCATTCTTACATCCACTAACACACAAGTTCCCCCGCAGTACGGAGTTACAACACCCTGCGCACTTTCACCACCACTTTACACGCTTTTAATGACCCACTGCGCACCGCAGTCACCACAGATGCTGTTCCGAACACTCTCCACACAGCACAGAGTCTGTGATACACCCTTAGTTTTAAGTTGTTTTTGAAAACCAATGTTCAGCGCAGGTGCTTACCACAGTTTAAAAGCCAGTGCGCAGCGCGAGATGCCCGCCACCCGCAACAGGTTAGAAACAGAAAGACCACAGTGCGCAGCGCAGTCGCCTGCATATCATTAAACGCGCCAGTAGATATATCACTAGATGTGACTTTTATGCGAGTGGGTTGAATTATTATATTTGGGTAGGGGGCGGGGAAGAGTGTAGGAAAAAAAATATATATATATAAATATATAGGAAATATTATATTCTGCCGCTCTTAATCGGATTGTATTAACAGTTCCTGGTTGTGGAACGCTTTTACTGGGATGGTGTGTGTGTGTGTGCGGTGTGTGTGTGTGTAGGGAGAGAGAGAGAGAGAGCTCTGTGAAATGAACGGTGCATGAGGGAACACACACACACACACACACACACACACCACGCACACACACACACACACACACACACACACACACACACACACACACACACACACACACACACATGCACACGGAGAGGGGAGAGGAGAATGACCAGAACATTAAGAGAAGGAAGAACACAGAACACAGGAGAAGGGGAAAAAAAAAGAAAAGAAGAAGAAAAAGCATTGATAACAACAGTTAACGAAATATAACACAAAACCTCTAAATACGAATTCGACACTCGGGGGAAATAAATAATTTATGAAGGAAATAAGATCAGAGGAAGAAATCAAAATCCTTGAAAAGAATGTGAGAAACAAGGGAGTGAAGGAAATAGCGAAGGAAGACCAGAATGGACGAAGTTGCATAATTTGCATAGCATTCCCATTTCAATATAAAATATTAGGTGATATATAACACGGTTCCGGAATTCATCTTCGTAGGCGCGAATTTCCCCAAAAGCGAGAAGAAGTATGGCGGGGTTATATGTTAATTCCATCTCCATAATACATAACAGACATTCGTTAAAGAAAAAGACATTATAACTTCCCCTCTAATCATATATATATATATATATATATATATATATATATATATATATATATATATATATATATATATATATATGTATATTTTATTGATGAAATTTGTCAACAATTCCCCTTCTAGTCCACATCATAAGTTCATGATACGCTCGTTGTCTGTCTTGGACAATCGCATGTTTACCAAATGGCGTCCCAGCTACGTCTCTTCGCTGTGTATTAAGTGTCTGTTTTATTTCTCTCTTGTGTCTCCCCTGATGATGTGATGATTACACGAAAGTGCACTTGGGAACTTATCGTGTTTCATATTTTCCCCGTGGACTCATAGGAATGTACTTGATCACGCGCAAAATTGTGATCCGTTCCAATATATATATATATATATATATATATATATATATATATATATATATATATATATATATATACAGTAATTCTAGACTTCTGTCATGAACATCTCCGTGATGTGGATGGTTGAGTGTGTCATCGACGGAGCTACACAGACGACTAGCTTCAACGTGTCTTTGACAGACAGCGGTTCCCTCGTCAGGCGGGAGAGGCGACATTTTTGTGATTTACGACAACTTGCCTGTGTTTGTTTGGCCCTGATTTGCATAACGACCTCCTGAGCACCTCTTGTTCTCCTGCACCGACACACACACACACACACACACACACACACACACACACACACACACACACACACACATCTCTCTCTCTCTCTCTCTCTCTCTCTCTCTCTCTCTCTCTCTCTCTCTCTCTCTCTCTCTCTCTCTCTCTCCGTACGTGTTAGTGAACTCATTGCTTCTTGGTGTCTTTACTCACTCTTACCTTGCGCTCTTGTGTGTGTGTGTGTGTGTGTGTGTGTGTGTGTGTGTGTGTACGTGCGTGCGTGTGTGTGTGTGTCGTTGCCCTAGTGATGGAGTGGCGGCAAATCTGTCGGTGTTTCCCTCAGCTGGATGATGTGATGGATGAGCTATGGTGAGCCTGGCGTGATGGAAGGAGTAGGGAGGGAGCTCCAACACCACCACCCACCCACACCCCACCACCGCCCTCCTCGCACACGCCCACCACCTCCCACATTAATCTGCCCCCACCAGCTTCCCCTCGTATCATTCTCCTCACAGCTTCTCCCACACTAATGTTCCTCATGCACAGCCCTTCTTCCTCACCACTGCTGTCCTTCAGAACCACTCACCACAGGAGGGAGGAGGGAGTGTCAGCCAGTAGAACCACTCACCACAGGAGGGAGGAGGGAGTGTCAGTCAGTAGAACCACTCACCACAGGAGGGAGGAGGGAGTGTCAGGTAGGGAGGTGGACAGAGGAGGGAACACCAGACATTAGTCTGTGCCATAACACAAGGCCCGGGAGGCGGGCACCAGGAACGTCTCGTCCAGGACGGGAATCACGGCGCAGCGGGGAGATTCCCAGGCTTGGAATTCGGGAATGGGGAAGAGCAGATACTTGGAGGAGTGAAGAAGAGGAGAGGCGACTAAGAACCCTGCCTTTGGGAGCGCGTTCCACGTCACAATTAGTAGCACAAAAAAACGAGAAAATGAATGAAAGAAGAAGTGAAAGCTAAGAATTTTGCTTTTTAAAGTTTGAAAAAAAAATAAGAGAGAATGGAAGCGAAGCTAAAAGACTTCTTATACTTAAAAATAATACAGAAAATCCTTCCTTCGTGAGTGTAATAATCAGTTGTGTGAATTACATTATCAGTACGTCACTTAAGGGGGTTGAAACCGATAGAGGAAGAGACGGTAGATCTGACATAGGCATCCCAGAACCCCAAGTTCCCTATAGTCCTGTAGTATTGTATCCATCTCCACCAATTCTCCGCCTCATATCCCTCCATCCCTATAGTCTCTCCCCAGTTCAGATTTCCCCTCACCTCTCATCCCTATAGTCTCTCCCCAGTTCAGATTTCCCCTCACCTCTTATCTCCCATTCCTCCAACCTCCTCACCCCCCACTCTCTCTCTCTCTCTCTCTCTCTCTCTCTCTCTCTCTCTCTCTCTCTCTCTCTCTCTCTCTCTCCACACCCTAGTAAAACAACCCCCCCCCATCCTTCCTTCCCCTCTCCCCTCCTTCCCTCTACCCCCAGATATAGTTCCTTGTGCCCCCCCCCCAGACAAACTTGGGGGACCGCCCCCCCTCTTAGCAGCCAGGGGAGCAGAAATACAGTAGTCTCCCATAACAGCCAGAGAGGGAGAGTTTAAGGGAGAGGAGGGAGAGAAATAAGGCAAGAGAGAGAGAGAGAGGAAGTGAGAGAGAGAGAGAGAGAGAGAGAGAGAGAGAGAGAGAGAGAGAGAGAGAGAGAGAGGTTCACGGAGGGAGATCGAAGGAGAGCCCCTTCTCCCTCACCCCCCCCCAAAAAAAAAAAAAGATAAAGCCAGAGATTTGAATAGAAAAATATCCTAATAAATGTCCGTGAGAATGTCAAGGAGGAAGATATGAGATGCAAGGGAGGGCGGCAGAGAGAAGGGTGAACACGAGCACTGGAGGGGAGAGAGAGAGAGAGAGAGAGAGAGAGAGAGAGAGAGAGAGAGAGAAAGTGGTCCCCTCGGTGTACCCCGACACGACAGGAAACAGTAAGTGGCCCGTCCCTCCTGTGTACAAGATAATTCCTCCTGACACTCCTTTCTCCCACCCCCCCAGGCTGAGCTGCTCCTGGGGGGGATGCTGCTCCAGACTCTGGGGGTCTGCTGACACGTACCCCCCCAGACTGAGCTGCTCCTGGGGAGGCTGTTGCTCCAGACTCTGGAGACTGCCCACACCTTCCCCAGGCTGCTCCAGACTCTGAGGAAACGACACAGTAACATAGAAAAATCTATATTTTGCCTTAATTTATTACGGCTATATTCGTAACATTAAAAGCCCCTTGAGCAGGGTGGTACGACCCTTGAGCACGGCGGTACGACCCTTGAGCACGGCGGTACGACCCTTGAACACGGCGGTACGACCCTCGAACACAGTCACACTACCCTGAGCACGACAGAACGATCCTTGAGCATGAAGGCCTGGCCTTTGACCCTATCCTCAAGGCTCAGGTCAGAAATGTCACCGACCTCATATTTTTTTTTTTCTACACTAATGATACCAGACGTAGACAGAAGGAAATGAAAATGCACCCTAGGAAAAAAAAAAAAGAAGAGGAAGATGCATGATGATCTACACATGGCGAGAGATTGAATGGATTATAAAGTAAAACACATTGTTGAACTTTTAAAAGTTCCCTTTGTTCAGGAAAACACAGTGTCCAAGACTGAGAGAACAGCATAGAATACATGAAGGAGATATCAGACTATACAGTAACCTTATAGAGGTAAGATAGCAAGACTGCGTGGTGTACTTACCACTAGGAGATGTATGAAGCCTGCGTGGGACAGCTGCAGGCACGTTGAAAAGAAGACTTGACAGGTGGGTGAAGTCAGTCCCAGATGAAGCCAAGATGGACGGTCGCAGTGTGGTGAGCGCAGCGTCCGAGGGAATACGGTATTATTGTGAGCCGACGCAAGACCTGCCTGCGGTGGGCGCTACGCGGTAGCCCTGACTCGTGTCGACATCCCGTCATAGTTACTCGTAGGGGTGTGTTCTCTCTGTCTGTCTGTCTGTCTGTCTGTCTGTCTCTCTCTCTCTCTCTCTCTCTCTCTCTCTCTCTCTCTCTCTCTCTCTCTCTCTCTCTCTCTCTCCAACACCATCGCCAGTCGCCACCACAACACCGACATTGGTGATGAGTGCGTGTGCCCGTTCCTCGCGGTGTGTACTGCACCTCCATCACTTCCTTCTCCAACACGGCTATCACCCAACACCACCACATCCATCACCATCATCATAGTACGATCATCATCATCATCATCACCATCACCATCACCACAATCGCCACCATCACTGTCATTGTCCCCTTCCACTTGCTACACTTCTATCCCCATCTCCACCACGAACTATCCCCATCTCCACCACGAACAGACACCATCACTCACCACCAGTACCATCCACCACCATCAGGATGAGAACCACCACCATCAACCCTCATCGTCGTCACCATCACTCCCTCACACCATCACCATCACTCCCTCACACCATCACCATCACAGCCATCAACGCCATCGCTAGTTACCATCACCGTCCATCCCCATCACCTCAGTCATGGCTGCCCGGTCTCCTCGTCATCCCATTACCACAAATACCAACGTAGACTACCACCCTTTCTACCACCATTTCTACCACCCTTTCTACCACCATTTCTACCACCATTTCTACCACCATTTCTACCACCATTTCTACCACCCTTTCTACCACCATTTCTACCACCATTTCTACCACCATTTCTACCACCATTTCTACCACCATTTCTACCACCAACCACATTTAAGGGGGCATCTGAATGACAACTTTGCATGACAGGCACAGCTTCGTGACTCGCTGGCCAGGGTCATGCGTGCAGGTCACTGTACGAGGGGAGAAAGGTGAAGGAGAGGGCGGATCAGGTGAGGGGAGAGAGGTCAGGGAGTGAGGGGAGAGGCCAGGGAGAGAATGTAATGGAAGAAAAGGTCCGTGCGTGCATGTCACTGGACGAAGGGGTGGGGGGAGATGAGGGGAGAGAGCGGGTTGGGGGAGATGAGGGGGAAAGGGGTAGATGGGGAGAGGGGCGGGGAAAGCGGAAGTCTTATATAAGAGATGAAGGAGTCAGGCCAAGAGGTCAGTGCACGTTGAGGGAAGAGTCTAAAGAACTACAGGAGGGGAGAGGGGGTGAGACTGGGAAGATTAAGACTTCGTGGTGAGAGGCTAGTGAGAGTAAGAGGTCAAGAAGAGAGGATAGTGAGAGTGAGAGGTCGTTTTGAGAGGATAATGAGAGTTAGAGGTCAAGGGGAGAGCTAGTGAGAGTAAGAGGTCAAGGGGAGAGGATAGCGAGTGAGAGGTCGTTATAAGAGGATAGTGAGAGTAAGAGGTCAGAGGGAGAGAATAGTGAGAGTAGGTCAAAGGGAGAGGATAGTGAGAGTAAGAGGACATTAGGAGAGGATAGTGAGAGTAAGAGGTCATGGTGAGAGAGTAGTGAGAGTAACAGATAAGACTGAGAGGCTAGGCTTGTGAGAGCAATGGGACCATAATGAGAAGCCGGTGAGAGTTAGAGGTTAGAATTGAAAACGTTCGTATTGATAGAAATTCTGAGACGAGAACCAGTACGAAGAGAGAGAGAGAGAGAGAGAGAGAGAGAGAGAGAGAGAGAGAGAGAGAGAGAGAGAGAGAGAGAGAGAGAGAGGATAGGAAGGTAAAGCTTGTGAGGGACGGAAGAGGAGGAGGGGAAGGGAAGGGGTGGAAAGGTGGGATATGAAGAGACAGCCACGGATAACAGAGGAAGGGGAAAGAAAAAAAACGGAGGGAAATAAGTTCCATGAGGGAAAAGAATACTCATAAGTGAGGGGGGGAAATATACGTGGGTAATGGTAGGGATAATTGTCCTGGTTGTTGAAAGGTTGTAGTCATATATCCCGCCGGGGAAGTACCAGGTCGCTCTGATACAACCGTTGTACTAGTAGTCGTAGAAGCTATATTCATTCAGGTTCTTGAACAGCATCAACAGGAGATCCGTTAACTGTTGGTGTTGTGTTAGTGGCTGAAGTCAAGATGGTTAGAGTATGTGTCGTTACTAGAGCAGCGTCATCTTCACCTCGTAGAAGTTGTGGTGTTCGTAGAGGTTGTGGCAGCTGTAGTTATCATGGTGTAGTTATGGGACCACCGGTTTAAAGTCATCATTCGTGGTCATCGTGTGGTGTGTGAGGAGCACTGAGGGGGAGGGAGGTAGGTTTGGGTCACGCATTTACGGGTAATCATCCTCATCGTTTTCTCTGTCTCTCTGGTCATGGTTTAGGCTGACTTCCCTGCCTCTGCCCTGCGAGCGTCAGCGGCGATTCGCCAAAATGACCTCACAGACACAGGCAATCCTCGCTAACACCACCAAGCGCAGACACAACCTGTGAAACCCACAATACAACAAGACAACCCTCTTCTGCACCACCCACCCACCATAACTCCCTCCCTCCTCCCCTGAAACTCGGCAAACAACCCCCCGTCCATACACACCGCTAGCCACGTAAACAACGTAGGCAAACCAGCAAACAGCCATTGCCTACCCCCCACTCCCCCTTCGCCACCACCGCGGCCACCACCACCGCTAACAACAGGGCCTTCCCCCCGTTCAACAAGACGGTAACAACAGGGGGATGATGATCCATCAGCGGGAGCCGGGGCACCATCCATCATCATGGGGGGAACTACAGGCCTTTGACGGCCCGGCAGCCGCCTCCTCCTCCTCCTCCTCCTCCTCCTCCTCCTCCTTTGCTGCGGTTGCTGCTGCCCTGCGCCACCCGTCCCACACACACACGACCCGTGGAGGGACGACGACTCCGCACGACGCCATGACGCGACGACACTGCACCACGG
The DNA here is from genome assembly GCF_036320965.1 of Panulirus ornatus. Taxonomy (NCBI): domain Eukaryota; kingdom Metazoa; phylum Arthropoda; class Malacostraca; order Decapoda; family Palinuridae; genus Panulirus; species Panulirus ornatus. The sequence continues at coordinate 9,333,778 of NC_092265.1, read as the reverse complement.
AACCTGCACACGACCCGCGGCGAGAGGTTCACGCTGCCGAAGAATACGCCACACGATTCTTTGAGGTTCAAGGTTAATGGTGGGAGAGAATGTGTCCTTGTCCTTGGGAGAGGCCTCTGGCCACACACCTCAAGGGCAAATGATGTAACAGCGACCATCGGGTCAACTCGAACTACTCTGACGAAGAAGAAATGAAACGAAGCAGTTGTTCTTAAGGGAACGAGTGCATACGAGCGACCTCAAGACGTGAGGAAATAGGGTAACGGGGAATAGCCCAGCTAGATGGGTCCTAGGCGTTCCACTTATTAAGTTCAGATCGAAACTGAAGAACTTTTTCCCGTCAGGAGTCCCTGGAGGGTAGATTATAGGCGTTGGTGAAGCCAGAGCAGTCACAAGGATATCCTCTTATGGCATAGGATTTAACCACCCGCCCTTGGCACAAAGAGAAGACAGGTTCCTATATATATAGAATGGCTGTATATGATCGAGTAAGCTTACTTGCCACCTCCTGATGCAGTAAGTAGCTGATGCGTGTGTGTGTGTGACGAAATAGCCTCTTTAAGTACTGCCCTACAAAACCCCACATGGGAACTGGCAGCAGTAAGATCAACGCAAAGTACTTGCTGGGGGGAAGTCTTCGCGCGACCATCTGGAGTAACGTACCAGGGCCACTCTCCACGCGACCTGCGCGGGAGGACTTCGTACAGTTACCCTGGACCACCGTCCTGAACAAGAAATGATATCCTCTTGATCACTCCATTGCCGACCTTCGAAGGTAACAAGAAGCGGTATTACCACCCTACCTGACCTGAAGGGGACGATCACGTCGACCATATCCTTCGAAGTGACTATAGGCCTTCCTCATAACATACACCGAACGTCGCTGTGACAGATCCTGCCCACGGAGAAATAGCACAGTCAGTATGATGACGCTGTAAACGACTTAACGTTAGAACCAGTGAACCAATGAACCTTGAGGCCTCTCTGTCTGACGAGCAAGTCAACCAGATCACAGAACAGACTCGTTTTAGATCTATTACTCGTGTGAATGGATTGATCTTATGCGGGGCATGAGGATGGAACGAACCCCTCTTCTCCCTTTACCCCCACCGACACGACCACGAAGTCCGGGACGACAAAGTGGACGTAGTTTTAGCCGGAATCTCCACGAGGACAAAGACATCTTCCTCTTTTCATATCATGTACAGTTACCGCCGATAGCTGGACGAGAACCTGCCCCATCGCAGCTCAAAGGAACTTTTTAAAAGCACGGACGAAAAATGGCCGATTCTGGTGACAGTCGGAAGAGGTCTGGTTAATGGAAGTCCAGAGGATGATGTCTGGGTGTAAGTAGGCCGAGAGGTGGATGTGAGGAACCATATAATAGCTCGGGATGTCGGTGTAGCAAGGTGTAACGTGACCATGGCTTGGTTTTGTAGGGATCATAGCAAAGGTGTAGGTGGGAGTGTGGATCAGGATGTGCCTATGAGTGAGTGTAAGACACAAAAGTATCCCCATGATGCCTGTGTAGATGCATCGCTTCAGCCACACACACACACACACACACACACACACACACACACACACACACACACACACACACACACACCCCCCGTCTCCTCTCAAATGAAATAAACGTCCCTCTTTTTCGAGCTCAAGGCCCACAACTTAGATTTTCCTTCATGCGAAAAACAAGAGCATCTCAAGTGGAATGCAGTCGTTTGATGACACCTCAACCCCACCTAAAAAAGAGAAATATATATATAGAAAAAGCAAGTGGCCAAAGATATATAATAGCATAGGGAACACTGTTTACACGAAAACCAACTCCCGTTTTCTTCGCGATAACCTTGGGGTGGGGGGGGGGGAGGCTCAATTAATGACAGGCAGATTTTAAAGACAGACTCCGGCCAGAAACAAAGTGAAATATCCGGCGACTCAATTTGTGGTCTCCTTCAGGAGTGTGAGGCAAGGCTGGGCTTGTGATGGATCGTTTCTTGATAGCATTTAGTCATTAATTATTGCTGCTGAATGGGAGAGAGAGAGAGAGAGAGAGAGAGAGAGAGAGAGAGAGAGAGAGAGAGAGAGAGAGAGAGAGAGAATCACAGTAACTTTGCTCGCTAGCCATTCTACGAAAGATATTTCACGAGAACCAGTGAAACAGACAGCCCTGCTGCAGGAGAGTCAGAAGAAACATATATCACCTACACTCCGACACACACACACACACACACACACACACACACACACACACACACACACACACACACGAGAAATATGCTCACACATAGGGCACGTCCATCATATCTGTGCACACGTGCCATCAGCTCTGTGAATGACAAGAACTGGGGAGGAGGGAGGATGGGTGGAGAGAAGGGTGGAGGGAGGGAGGGGTGTGTGTGGAGTGGAGGAGGGGAGAGGAGGGGAAGAGTATTCTATAAACCACAAAATCGCGTGATGGGGTGGATTACCAGCCTGACTCAGGCCGAGTCATCAAATTGGTCCTATTTAGGATCATTAGGGGAAGGCTGCCGGTTCATTGTTGGTGTGTGTGTGTGTGTGTGTGTGTGTGTGGCGTAGGCTTCCAGCTGGGCTCTGATGGCAGGCTTCTCTGTTGGGGGGTGGGGGTGGTGGGGTCAGGGGGGAAACTTTGTTTTTCACTCTCATGGTAGAGAGAGAGAGAGAGAGAGAGAGAGAGAGAGAGAGAGAGAGAGAGACTGATGGCTGGAGAGATATGGATCAAAGGTAGACTATGAGAGAGAGAGAGAGAGAGAGAGAGAGAGAGAGAGAGAGAGAGAGAGAGAGAGAGAGAGACTGATGGCTGGAGAGATATGGATCAAAGGTAGACTATGAGAGAGAGAGAGAGAGAGAGAGAGAGAGAGAGAGAGAGAGAGCACAGTAGATGGTAGCCTCTTAATCTGCCAGTTCCTTGAAATGGTTTCAGAAACCCAGTCATGGTACAGAATCCGACACCATGGTTGCAGAAACACACACACGCGCGGCACAAAATACAACATCACGGTCTCAGAAACACAGTCGCGGTACAGAATACAGCACCACGGTTCCAGAAACACCGTCGCAATACAGAATACAGTATCACGATCTGAGAAACACAGTCGCGGTACAGAATACAGCACCATGGTTCCAGAAACACCGTCGCAATACAGAATACAGTATCACGATCTGAGAAACACAGTCGCGGTACAGAATACAGCACCATGGTTCCAGAAACACCGTCGCAATACAGAATACAGTATCACGATCTGAGAAACACAGTCGCGGTACAGAATACAGCACCATGGTTCCAGAAACACCGTCGCAATACAGAATACAGTATCACGATCTGAGAAACACAGTCGCGGTACAGAATACAGCACCATGGTTCCAGAAACACCGTCGCAATACAAAATACAGTATCACGGTTCCAGAAACTCTGCCACGGTACAGAATACAGCACCATGGTTCCAGAAACACCGTCGCAATACAGAATACATTATCACGGTTTCAGAAACACAGTCGCGGTACAGAATACAGCACCACGGTTGCAGAAAATTCACCCACTGTTCAGCGTACAATCTCACGGCTTACTTGACACTATCATCTCCACCACTGAGATTTTTGGTACCTGAGGAACCTTATGGTCGTTTACCCTGAGACATTCGACGCCAGAAACCGCTCTCTCGCCCGAGAAATAGAACAAATCTCTTCACTTAGCATTATCTTCTCGCTGTTAATACCTCGGCACAGTGCCAGTGATATAAGGGTTGTATCCCGGCTTTTCCGAGCCATAAATTCGGTCGTATGGCTTCATGTTATCGCCCGGGCTGGCGGGCGGGCTGGCTGGCTGTTCGAATACGTCGAGCTGGACCCTCAGTGATGGATTGGCCCGGGCAAGTTCGAACATCTGGTGCGGGTGGGCCGGCCACCCGCACGCACTTACACGTCGTGCGGCGCATGTTATTGGTCAAGACGCTGCGGGGGGGGGGGGGGGGGGGTGAGAGAGAGAGAGAGAGAGAGAGAGAGAGAGAGAGAGAGAGAGAGAGAGAGAGAGAGAGAGAGCGCTACGGTCGTAATCCCAGAGAAGCTTTTTGTCATTTTTATGATGATGTTTGTTACGGTGTTAGGAGAGATGGGATCGTGTGTGTGCGCTCTCTCTCTCTCTCTCTCTCTCTCTCTCTCTCTCTCTCTCTCTCTCTCCTAGCTCCCGATCTACATCCACCACCCGGCCCTGTGCCGTCCTGGGCCTCTCAGCTCGCAAGATTCCACCCAGTCCAGTGTGTGGTCTTGGGAGATGCTTCTATCCTCCACCCAGCCCTTGTCTGGTCCTAGGCTCAGCTCCCAGCCTCCACCCAGCCCTGTGTCGTCCTGAGCTCAGCTCCCAGCCTCCACCCAGCCCTGTGTCGTCCTGAGCTCAGCTCCCAGCCTCCACCCAGCCCTATGTCGTCCTGAGCACAGCTCGCAGCAGCCCTCCTCCTCCCAGCCTCTCTCTTGGCCGGGGCTCAGTAGAGTCATTATCTTTTATAGCCTAAAGCGATATATGGCTTGTTACAACACTTAGGCCGTAAAATACTATAACCTTATATTGTTTTTATATCTATAATATGTTACCCGAAACTACAACAGCCGCCCTCCCCCCACCCAAGACAAACAAGGTTGGTTCTGAAGGCACGAGATATCGTCTTATCCGAGTGCCTCAGCGAGGTGGGGGAAGGTCCCCAGGAACGAATAGTCTGCCTTGCTGCAACAACTGATACAGTTGTAAGACCCTGAGGAGGGCCGGCGAAGACCCACCCACACCACCACCTCCTCCTGCTGCTGCTGCTACCGCCGAGGTCTTCGTGGACTTGTGTGTGAGAAAGAGAACGAAGGGACCCTTCAGGGGACTCACTCACACAGCAGCCAAGCGTCGGAGGTTCTGTGAGAGGACTTGCGTAGCAGCGTCCGTCCGCGTCGATACGAGTCGACGTGAGAAAGACGGACAGCAGGAGGCGTGCCTGATCGGCCCGCGACTGGGGTCAAATGTTAGCCACGACAGGTGTGTCGTTCATCTCCGGCTCTGTGGTTGACAGAGATCGTATACCACGGGACGATGAGGAGTTCCTCCTAGTCTTTCCTCAGTGGTAGGTTTGGGTTAACGTGGTCTCTTGCCTGAAAACGTTAATTCCAAGTCATTCTTTATCATTTCGACTCTCTCTCTCTCTCTCTCTCTCTCTCTCTCTCTCTCTCTCTCTCTCTCTCTCTCTCTCGAGTGGCAAAATCCAGGGGTGGCTGTGAATCGTGAGGCCAGGGGGTCACTGCCTCACAAGTGCTCCCCCTCCCTCCAGCCTCAATCCTCTCCTCTCCTCTCCTCACTGCTCCACCTGTCATGCTACAGATACAAGCCTCCTCACCAGCGCCCACACAACACAGGCTCTGCCCACTCCCGGCCTCCTACAGCACTGCTCAACATGCGTTAGGAAGCAACACTGGTCATGTACGACAGTGTGAAGGCCTGAGGTAATTACTAGATCATTTGTACTTTCATTAACTAAATCGAAGTGTTTAGTGTTTTTGTATTTTTGGAGCTATTGATTATTACAAAAAAAAGATATATTTTACGCTAAGATTTTTCGACCAGGCTTCGAGTCTCATAGGATCATGACAGTGCATTATATATATATATATATATATATATATATATATATATATATATATATATATATAATGAGAAAGAGAACTACTGTGATTTTCCTCCTCATAGGCTTCTGGCGAACGTATTAATTTCGTTAAAATTGCGAGAAAGTGGCAAGAGCGGCCGAAAAATGTATCAGAGAGAAATTCTCGGACGAGATGAAAAATAAGAATCGCATTTTCCCTCAATAATTTTCTCTGGCTTTGATCATCGCCAGCATCCCTGCATCAGTCTCCGGTTAAGGATTTTGCTCCGGACTTAACATGAAACACACTTTGAGCGTGTGCTCATCAAATCCCAGTCGCGAGTTTCTCTTTGAAGCTCCCTAAACATTCTTGAGACGGAGGAGAGAGGAGGGAGGAGGAGTAGGAGGACGAGGACATAATGATGTCTTCAGGATGCTTCTTGTGTCACGCGGGAGGTGGGGGGTTGGGGAGGGAGAATGTCCCGGGACGTGGTGGGGGGTTGGGGAGGGAGAATGTCCCGGGACGTGTCACCCAGCCGTTGTCCAGGGGGTTTAAGGGGTGGAGGCTGTGATTACACTGTGGGTGTGGTCGTAATAAGAGAGTGTTCCGTCTTCGTGGTCCGTGTCTGTAAGCACCGGTGTGCCAGCGACTGCAGGCCTTTGGTCGTTGGGTAATGATCTTTCAAGCCTGCCACCACCACCACCACCACCACCACCACCTTGGTCGTGGATACGACCCCTTTCGTCTGTCGCTACCTGGTCGTGACTACGACCTCTCTCACGTGCCACCATCAGGTCGTGACTAAGACTCCCTCCCGCCCGTTACCATCGGGTCGTGAGTGCGAACTCTCCCGCCTGCCACCATCGTCTGGTCGTGGCTGTGGCCTCTCCCACCTGCCACCACTACCACCACCACCACCCCTAAAGGGCCTCTCTACCACCCTCCCAACGACCACCAGCACCAGGATCACCAGCTCTCCAGCAGAGAAGACCTGGACCCTCATTCACCCTCCTCAGAACGTGGGGGAAGAAGTACTTTGCCTCAGTGCTCAACAGGGACGCGGTGCAGGCTCTTTTTGATGATGAACTGACCTTTAGATTAAGTCACAAATATTTGCCATATGCCACTACGTATTGCGTGCGTGTGTGTGTGTGTGTGTGTGTGTGTGTGTGTGTGTGTGTGTGTGTGTGTGTGTGTGTGTTCATAACAGATCGTATATGAAGTTCTGTTACATTTTGCAAAGATAAGGACAGTGAAAAAGTAAACAACTCTGTTGGAAAGTGTATTACGTAACAGATATTCTCGCCTCGCTTCTTCCCAGCCGAGACAGAGCCATTTTACCGTAACAACATATCTCCTCCTCTTCGTCAGATACACTGGTATGTACTTGTGATGCCTCGCCGTGCACGTCCTTCCCTGCACCAGGTGGCTGAATGCTCGCTTTCCTGTCCTTCTTCAGTCTTTCAGATGTCATCTTTTGGCTTATGGTGGTGTGCAGACAGGAGGCGACTCTGGCCTCTGTCTACGATGTCTTTGGGGATTCTTGTCTTCCCCTTTACCCTCCATAAAGTTGCATGCTTGGTATCCTCTGGTTCCCCTTATTTTTTTCCCCCTTTTAAGGGTCTCTACCAGTCACTATCCCTCGATAAGGAATGTCCACATTAGGTCCCTCGTCCCTTCTTTCCTTCTATATCTTCTCACTCTCCCCTCGCGGCCAAGGGCGTCAGAAAACTAGCGCGGGACACTCTTCCCCCCCCCCTTTTTTTTGGGTCAGGATGACACAGGTGACGGTAATGAGGTCTCTGCCAAGTGATCAGGCAGGTGTGAGTGGCACCAGAATTTCCGACGGAACAGAGGCGAAATTGGATTACTGGTCGACCCTACAGGATGCCTTTTTTTCCTTCTCTCTCTCTCTCTCTCTCTCTCTCTCTCTCTCTCTCTCTCTCTCTCTCTCTCTCTCTCTCTCTCTCACACACACACACACACACACACACACACACTCTCTCTCTCTCTTGGAGGAGGAGAGGTTCAGGGAGAGTAGGATGAGAGGTTGAGTGAGGGACGAGGTTGGGGAAGGGGGCAAAGATTGAGAATGAGTTGGAGAATGGGTTGAAGAATAGGCCAGTGGGTGAAGAAGGTGATGATGGGCAAGACGAAATCTGGAAGAGAGTATGTAGGGTAAGAGAAAGGGGGGGGGGGGTCGACCAGCAGAAGGGGCAGAGTAGGTAGAAAAATAAGGGCGAGGAAAATACGGCAAGGCAAACTGTATCATCGTCCTGTTGGCACGTTACCAAGATGGGTCGACCCACCGTTCTCTGTGTTTACCGCCTGATTACCATTCTGTATCTATCTGTATCTCCTGTAGTTCTGTATCTCACCTGGTGTTTCATCTCTTGTTCTTGCGTTTATTCGGTGAACTTTACCCCATACTCCAGACTGCATTTGAGGTACATGTATATGTATCTAATTTTGTATGCATAAGTGCATTATTTGTAGGCAGCATATGAATCACGAAAGAAGGCGTGACTCACGAATACGTTGGTAGCCATAAGGAGAATAAAACACGAAGATCCGAGCGCTTTCGTGATAATTCACGTCTTAAGGTATACAAACAATAATGAACAAATGTAGATTTTACACACACACACACACACACACACACATATATATATATATATATATATATATATATATATATATATATATATATATATATATATATATATATATATATACATATATATACATATATATATATATATATATATATATATATATATATATATATATATGCAATTGAGTGGGAGAAGTATAAAAGAAAGAGACAGGAGGTCAAGAGAAAGGTGCAAGAGGTGAAAAAAAGGGCAAATGAGAGTTGGGGTGAGAGACTATCAGTAAATTTTAGGGAGAATAAAAAGATGTTCTGGAAGGAGGTAAATAGGGTGCGTAAGACAAGGGAGCAAATGGGAACTTCAGTGAAGGGCGTAAATGGGGAGGTGATAACAAGTAGTGGTGATGTGAGAAGGAGATGGAATGAGTATTTTGAAGGTTTGTTGAATGTGTCTGATGACAGAGTGGCAGATATAGGGTGTTTTGGTCGAGGTGGTGTGCAAAGTGAGAGGGTTAGGGAAAATGATTTGGTAAACAGAGAAGAGGTAGTAAAAGCTTTGCGGAAGATGAAAGCCGGCAAGGCAGCAGGTTTGGATGGTATTGCAGTGGAATTTATTAAAAAAGGGGGTGACTGTATTGTTGACTGGTTGGTAAGGTTATTTAATGTATGTATGACTCATGGTGAGGTGCCTGAGGATTGGCGGAATGCGTGCATAGTGCCATTGTACAAAGGCAAAGGGGATAAGAGTGAGTGCTCAAATTACAGAGGTATAAGTTTGTTGAGTATTCCTGGTAAATTATATGGGAGGGTATTGATTGAGAGGGTGAAGGCATGTACAGAGCATCAGATTGGGGAAGAGCAGTGCGGTTTCAGAAGTGGTAGAGGATGTGTGGATCAGGTGTTTGCTTTGAAGAATGTATGTGAGAAATACTTAGAAAAGCAAATGGATTTGTATGTAGCATTTATGGATCTGGAGAAGGCATATGATAGAGTTGATAGAGATGCTCTGTGGAAGGTATTAAGAATATATGGTGTGGGAGGCAAGTTGTTAGAAGCAGTGAAAAGTTTTTATCGAGGATGTAAGGCATGTGTACGTGTAGGAAGAGAGGAAAGTGATTGGTTCTCAGTGAATGTAGGTTTGCGGCAGGGGTGTGTGATGTCTCCATGGTTGTTTAATTTGTTTATGGATGGGGTTGTTAGGGAGGTAAATGCAAGAGTCCTGGAAAGAGGGGCAAGTATGAAGTCTGTTGGGGATGAGAGAGCTTGGGAAGTGAGTCAGTTGTTGTTCGCTGATGATACAGCGCTGGTGGCTGATTCATGTGAGAAACTGCAGAAGCTGGTGACTGAGTTTGGTAAAGTGTGTGGAAGAAGAAAGTTAAGAGTAAATGTGAATAAGAGCAAGGTTATTAGGTACAGTAGGGTTGAGGGTCAAGTCAATTGGGAGGTGAGTTTGAATGGAGAAAAACTGGAGGAAGTGAAGTGTTTTAGATATCTGGGAGTGGATCTGGCAGCGGATGGAACCATGGAAGCGGAAGTGGATCATAGGGTGGGGGAGGGGGCGAAAATTTTGGGAGCCTTGAAAAATGTGTGGAAGTCGAGAACATTATCTCGGAAAGCAAAAATGGGTATGTTTGAAGGAATAGTGGTTCCAACAATGTTGTATGGTTGCGAGGCGTGGGCTATGGATAGAGTTGTGCGCAGGAGGATGGATGTGCTGGAAATGAGATGTTTGAGGACAATGTGTGGTGTGAGGTGGTTTGATCGAGTAAGTAACGTAAGGGTAAGAGAGATGTGTGGAAATAAAAAGAGCGTGGTTGAGAGAGCAGAAGAGGGTGTTTTGAAATGGTTTGGGCACATGGAGAGAATGAGTGAGGAAAGATTGACCAAGAGGATATATGTGTCGGAGGTGGAGGGAACGAGGAGAAGAGGGAGACCAAATTGGAGTGAAAAAGATTTTGTGTGATCGGGGCCTGAACATGCAGGAGGGTGAAAGGAGGGCAAGGAATAGAGTGAATTGGAGCGATGTGGTATACAGGGGTTGACGTGCTGTCAGTGGATTGAATCAAGGCATGTGAAGCGTCTGGGGTAAACCATGGAAAGCTGTGTAGGTATGTATATTTGCGTGTGTGGACGTGTGTATGTGCATGTGTATGGGGGGGGGTTGGGCCATTTCTTTCGTCTGTTTCCTTGCGCTACCTCGCAAACGCGGGAGACAGCGACAAAGTATAAAAAAAAAAAAAAAAAAAAAATATATATATATATATATATAAATATATATATATATATATATATATATATATATATATATATATATATATATATATATATATATATATACATATACATATGTATATATGCATGACCTCATTAGGTGAGGGTCAGGCTGGAAGGTCAAGTAAGAAATGTGAACATTAAATGCAAGAGTCGGGTGACCCAAGGTAAAGGTCAGGTCATGGAATGGCTCATAAACTTGTACATGTTGACAGGTCTTTGGACTATGGAAGGTTCATATTTATACATGCCTATAAAGTGATGGAGAGGCTGTAATGAAAACTGTATTTGATAATGCTAGAGATATCTCTATCTACAAATGAACAGGATACAGTTTTCTTTTTTTTTTATCTAAGCGTTGTTCGAGTCTTAAGGGATGGCCAAAAGTCTTCACTTACAACTTCTACCTTGCAAACTTTACTTACAGAGGAAAACGTGTGGTCGGATACTTAAATTGGACATTCTGTGACTTAAAAAGATTCAACCTGGAAAGAAAAATAGTTATAATTGATTAACTCTGACCCAGTTTACAAGAACTACAAACTAATCCCAACATTCCAGACTCACAACCTCTCTCTAATCATACAACCAGCACAACATACAGAGCCACAGCTTCACAACAACCAGAAAACCCGACAACATCCCTATTCAGAACCTCACAACATCCAGACAACCTTAGAACATCTACACTCACAACCTCACGAGAATCAGACACATCCACAACATTCACACACACACAACATCCAGACAAGGCCCCACAACATTCTACCCATGCCGACTACTACATAACAACCCACTCCCCCTCTTCCTACTCCCTCCCTCCCTCACCCGAACATTCCAGCCCCACAACCTCACAGCACAACCTGGGAGATTTTCTCTTCGCATCTCCGTAATTAAATACCAACTTGACACGTGGAGGAAATCCGTTCCTAGCAGGCCAATGTAGCTCTAAAGGTGAATTCTAAGGTAGGCTTTAAATGCATTAAAGGTAGGTTTTAGATGCATTAAAGGTAGGTTTTAAATGCATTGAAGATAGGTTTTAAATGCATTAAAGGTAGGTTTTAGATGCATTAAAGGTAGGCTTTAAATGCATCAAATGTAGGTTTTATATTAAAGATAGGCTTTAAATGCATTAAATGGTGGGCTTTAAATGCGTTAAAGATAGGCTATAAATGCTTTAAAGGTAGGCTTTAAGGGCTCTAATAGGAAAACTCCAGAGGCAACCTTTACATATTTCAAAAAGATAGGCTTTAAAGGCTCTAATAGGTAGCTCTAAAGTTAGGCTTTAAGTGATTTAAATGTACGTAGGGTTTAAAGGCTCTACAGGTAGGTTCCAAAGGTAGGTTTTCAGTGCTATAAGGTTCTAAAGGTAGGCCTAAGGCTTTAAAGGGTCTAAGGATATGCTTTATAGACGTTAATGATTTAAGGTAGAGATTAGAATGAGTGTTTGTGCAAACTCTAAAGGTGGATTCTAAAAGGAAGCTCTATAGGAAGTCTGTAGAGGTAGGTTCTAAAGGAAGGCTCTAAAGCTATGTAGACTTCAAAATCTAATTCAGATGGCAGTATTTATAATGCCCTCAAAGCAGGCTTTAATGGTTTCATCCTTATAACAGGTTTAAGGTCTGGCTATCATGCTCAAGGGGTCGTACCGTCGTGCTCAAGGAACTGATAACAGCTTGAGCTGATGACTAGAGAGAGAGAGAAGAGAGAGGTAGATAGATAGATAGATAGATAGATAGATAGAGAGAGAGAGAGAGAGAGAGAGAGAGAGAGAGAGAGAGAGAGAGAGAGAGAGAGAGAGAAGATCTTTCTTCAAGAACAACATCGAGCACTGGTCAAGAACAGTGAGGTGTTCACTGTCAAAATCCTGGGAAACAGTGTAGACAAATGGCTGTGACTTTTATATCATCATTAATACAGTAAAAGGAATAAACTACAGACAAGAAGAAACTCTGTATTCCCTTAGAATACATCTGTAAATACTTCGAGGAACAAATCGGCCATATCAAGGAGGAGGAGGAGGAGGGAGGGTAAGCCCACTGACTCAGACGCGGTCCTGAGGGAAATATAAATGAACCTCGGCTGATACACGAGTCCCACATCGTCAGGTTTTTTGGTGATTCAGGTGTTGTCTGGACTGAAAGTGGATGTGTAGATATGTTTTCTTTTCCCCCGTGAAATTACGGCGTTGTACTCTGCACATTTCTCCTTTTTTGTTTTTGTTTGTTTGTTTCTCTTCGTCTGTATGTTTCCCAAATCGTATCCTCAGTAGAGGAGAAAAGGGTTTGCAGTATAGGTGGAGACTTTGTACACACACACACACACACACACACACACACACACACACACACACACACACACACACACACACACTCACTCACACACGTATATACACACAGTGAAGCTCTCACTCAACTTCTGTCACCCAGACATTTAATTGCCTCTCTCATGAAGCACTTAACATTGCTCTGGGGGACCCCACTGAGCGTCTCCATGTATGCCAGCGTGCATGAGGGAGAGGTGAGGAGAAAATATCAGGGAGGGTGTGGAAGAGGGGAAGGAGGAAATATCAGAGAGGGTGTGGAAGAGGGGAAGGAGGAAATATCAGGTAGGGTGTGGGAGAGGGGAGGAGAAAATATCAGGGAGGGTGTGGAAGAGGGGAGGAGGAAATATCAGGGAGGGTGTGGAAGAGGGGAAGGAGGAAATATCAGGGAAGGTGTGGAAGAGGGAACGGAGGCTGGACAGGGGGCAGAAATGACTTTATTCGTCCGTCATTAAAGACGATCCCACACCGCCTTTCCAGTAGGATTCACTCTATCCGTCTTGCCTGCCGCCTTCCCCATAGAGATAGAGAGACACGTTCTTGCTCCTCCTCGATCGGACGGGATCTCCACCCCCGTCATTCAACTCCCGTGTTTTCCTCACCTCAAGTCACGACGGGAGACATGAATCAACTTGGATCATTCTCACAGGACGTGGCGCGGGGACTATCGCCTACAAGGAATCGTTCTCTGTGAACGAGGAGCGCGAGAATACAGGTCTCTCAGAGTGGCCCTCCTGAGGGTGAAGGGAGGAGAGAGGGAGGCGGGCGGCTCCTGAGGATGGAGGAGGAGGAGGAGGGAAGACTTGGCGGCCTTGTCAGAGCCCAAATTGTCAAGGTGAGACGTGGCGGGACTTGTTATGTTGCTCACAGGCACAAGTTGCCTGGCCTGCCCTGCCCACTGGGGCGCCTTGGGTCCACCTTGATTACCCCAACTGCAGCAGACTGGCCAGTTTTACCCACGCTGCTCTCTCTCTCTCTCTCTCTCTCTCTCTCTCTCTCTCTCTCTCTCTCTCTCTCTCTCTCTCTCTGTGGATGCCGTTACGTGCATCATGATCACGTCAGCTGGCCGTCTCGGGGTCATTCCCGAGCAGATGCGCGCTGCTCTCAACACATGAAGACGCCTATCAAAAAGCCAAGACGTGTTCATAACACCAAGCCTCCCTCCTCGGGTCTTCCTGATCCCACACCACCGACGCTACTCACCACACCACACGGACGCTCCTGGCCACACACCACGGACGCTCCTGGCCACACCCCACGGACGCTCCTGGCCACACCCCACGGACGCTCCTGGCCACACCCCACGGACGCTCCTAGCCACACCCCACGGACGCTCCTAGCCACACCCCATGGACTCTCCTGGCCACACACCACGGACGCTCCTAGCCACACCCCACGGACGCTCCTAGCCACACCCCATGGACTCTCCTGGCCACACACCACGGACGCTCCTAGCCACACCCCATGGACTCTCCTGGCCACACACCACGGACGCTCCTGGCCACACCCCACGGACGCTCCTGGCCACACCCCATAGACTCTCCTGACCACACCCCACGGACGCTCCTAGCCACACCCCATGGACTCTCCTGGCCACACACCACGGACGCTTTTATAACTTATCCTGGCGTCATTGTGGTTTGTTTACCACCTTCATGATGGGTGTGAGTCTCTAAGGAGACTGATCTCATGAATCTTGAGGAATCGAGTCGAGTTTTATGACTTCAATTATTTTCTTTTTTTTTTTCACTTCACCTTATTACACTTACATCTTTCTGAGATTGACCTCAATTATCCCCATTCCGTTTCACTTCGTTCTCTCATCATTTACTTCATTCTTCCTGCAGTGTTTTTGTACCCCTCTTCTTTTCCTCTCTCTCTTGGAAGACGTCTAGTTTACCGCGAAAGTTGGGAGACATTAGTTGGGTGGGTCAGGGTTCGTTATCCTAGAACTGCTGGTTTTTTTTTTTTTTTTTTTTTTAAATTGGACGTGTGTTGTTTCGCCAGGGGTCATGAACGATGTGATTAGAGTATTATATTCGTATTTTGTGACCATCAGGTTACCACTGATCAAATAAGGTACGATCCTTGAGTCTAACGGTACGATCCTTCAGTACAACGGTACGATCCTTCATCACGACGGTACGATCCTTGAGTACAACGGTACGATCCTTGAGTCCCACGGTACGATCCTTGAGTCCACGGTACGATCCTTGAGTCCCACGGTACGATCCTTTGAGCATGAATTTTACGAGCCTTTAGCTTGATGGTACGACCCCTTGGACATGACGGTGGTACGACCCTTGGACACGAGGTTGCGATCCTCGAGTAGGACCCTTACGATCCTATGTTTCTATGGATTTGCCTTTGACCAGACACGTAAGGCTCAGATCAGATCAAAAAGGTCACACCTTCAGTACCCAAGGGCCGAACCGTCGTGCTCAAGGGCCGTCCCCTCCACCCCTTCGCCCTCATCCAGTCAACAGGAGTCTTTCTCTCTCCCCACCCCCTCTCTCTCTCTCTCTCCCTCTCTCTCTCTCTCTCTCTCTCTCTCTCTCTCTCTCTCTCTCTCTCTCTCTCTCTCTCTCTCTCTCGTCAGGGACACGAACCTCTTGGCACACTCCCAACACCACTACCCACGGCAATAATCACCCCTTTTTCCACAACTGACTCCAGCAGGTCCCTCCTCCTCAGATCCACCACCACCACTACCACCACTACCACCACTACCACCACCACTACCACCACCATCCCATTACCACTTCCCCCCCCCCTAACCCTCCCGACCCACTATCTCCAACCCTCTATCCAATACATACACCACCACTGTCTCTCACCTCCACCATCTCCCATCCACTCCCACGATCTTCCATCCTCCACTATTCCTCCCTTAACCCTCCACGATTATCATCATTGCCTCCTTTTCCCCCCCTCCCTCTTCCCCCTCCCTGCCATGCCTTCCTAGGCTCCCCCCCCCCTCTCCTCCTTCCCTCCCTTCATCCCCCAGTAACTCAGTCCCCCCCCAAACGCTGGCTCACCTCCAAGCCTCTCTTGTAATCCCGGCTTAAGACATCGAGTATGGTGCTCGAAGAGGGCCCTGTGGTCCCCGGCCTCTCTCTCTCTCTCTCTCTCTCTCTCTCTCTCTCTCTCTCTCTCTCTCTCTCTCTCTCTCTCTGCTTCTTTCTTTTCAATTCTCTCTCATTCCATACATCATGTACGATCATTTTCATCCCTTCTTACACTTCTTCTCCGTCATTTCTTCTTTCTTCCCTGCATCCATCCTTGCAGTATTCTTTCCAACTCTTTATATTTCTTTCTTTTGTTGCTTTTATTTCATTTTACACTACCTCTCACAGTTTTCTACCCGCTCTCATATTCTTCCACCCTCCTTCCAGGCCTTTTGGAACACTTCCATTCATTCCACTCTCCCTAATGACTCTCTCTGCACATCTGACTTTCCCTTCCATTCCCTCTCTCCCATTCCCTGGTCCCACGTTATAGCTCCTCAGCGTCGCCTCTCGCTCGTGCTCCACCAGTCTCACACACCCCTCTCTCTCAGCCTCTCTCCCTCTCACATCTCTTCCTTCATTGTGGTAACAGGCTGGGGTATGGGAGGAGACAGTCCTTAATCGTAGCCATTTCGGATGGAAAATTGAGCATAAGAAACAGTTACACCAAGTTACGTCGAGGACACACAGGCCACACAGACCCCAGTGGTCTGGCCTTAACACGACTGGAAAAGAGGTATAGTCCCCCTTCAAAGCAGTAAGACAAGAGGATGTCAAAGCACAGGCTCATTAATAGCTCCTTAAGTGTGTGTAGAGCTGACTTTTAAGTTCGGAAATGCTGTGGGACGAGGGAAAGACGAAGGAATGAAAAGACTTCCACAGGTTCATTGAGGATGGGAGATATAACGGACAATCCTCGCGTGGCTGTCCTTTACACACAATCTATGAGAAGCAGCCGCCAGGGGCGTGCCACGGGGTCCAAGCTCTCGTGACGGGAACGCACGCAGGGAGATCAGTCCTCCCTCCACGCTGTCACTCCTCTTCCTTCTCCTTCTGCTCTTCCATTCCAGCCCTTCAATCTTTCCCTCCAATCCGTCCATTGTCTCCCAAATCTCTCCAGCCACAATCCTGAGCCTCTTCCCCTCTTCTTCCTCTTCATCTTCTTCTTCCTCCCTCTCCAGCTCTGTCTTTCCCTGGCCCTCCCTCCTTCCTCCCACATCTCTCCCATCGCCTCCTCTCCCGTCATTGGAACTCCGTGAGCTGGTCGCCTTCTCCTGCGCCCAGTAAGTCAGGTCGCGTGTGGAGAGAGGGGGGGTTCCCTTATATTCAAATTAGTTCCCATTGTATAAACAATGCGATCACAGGGGCGGAATAACGTGGTGCGATGATTGGTTTAAGCAGTACCGCAGGACGACCACGGACGAGAGAGAGAGAGAGAGAGAGAGAGAGAGAGAGAGAGAGAGAGAGAGAGAGAGAGAGAGAGAGAGCACGATGGAGGGACAGATGATAGAAGACCTATTAGTCTATGACGGGGTTGTTGTCCTATCGACAGTGATGTGAGGTAATGTAAGTTCATGATTTCACTGGTTTATGGGGTGACCTTTGGTCAGTGTTCGGTTGGGGCGAGTCCGGTAGTGTCCGGTTCTCTGAATACTGCCAAGGGTGTCCGGTGTGTGGGTCTTTACTCACCGTTTGGGGCGTTAGGCCTCCGGCGTCCGGTTCTTTGATCGCCCCGAGGAGGGGAGGGCGTCGTCGTCAGTTAGGTCGTCTGGCCACCGCGGAGGGTGTCGGGTGTCGAGTGTCGGGGCTCTCTGGTCACTTCTGGGTGTCGAATGTCGAGAGTCGGGTTTCTCTGATCACTTTCGGGTGTCGAGTGTTGGGTTTTCTGACCATTTATGGGTGTCGGGTGTCGGGGTTTTCTGTGTCACCCGCCAGGCGTCGAGTGCCAAGCCCTCTGGTCACTTCAGGAGTGTCACTGCGAGGTGTAGGTTCTCTGGTCACTACAGGGGTGTCAAGTGTATCGGGTTCTTTGGCCACTGCTGGGGTATCGGATACCGGCCGATCCGATCCATCTGGTGACCAGCTGGTTGACCATTCCTGGCGTCACTGTGGGGAAGATGTGGACAAGATACTACAGCAGGAGTGATGAAGAAGGAGAATAACGGGGAGGGGAGAAGGAGAAGCTAATAGAAGAGGGAAGAATGAGACAAGACGACAGGATGTGGATTACAAGGAAGGGAACATTACCAAACAAGATGTCACATGATAAAGAAGAGATAAGGTGGGAGGAAAAAGTGACATAGAATTTAAAAGCCACAAATAACCAGTGGAAAGGAAGTACAGTATATTTATATTTATGTGTGTGTGTGTGTGTGTGTGTGTGTGTGTGTGTGTGTCTGTGTGTGAGAGAATACTGCCTACGCATTTCTAGCTGTTGTAGAAGGCGACTAAGAGGGGCGGGAGCACGTAACTGTAAATCTTCTCTTCCTGTATTACTTTCCAAAAGAAAGAACATACCAAGGAGCCAAGGAAGCCTTGTGAGTGCGGGGAACATCCTTGCCACCATTTTCATCAGTGAAATGCTATTTTTTTTTTTTCTTCTTCGTACATTTATTCTCCCCACATGTTTCCAGGCATTTCGGTAACCATCTGATACAGTTTTTCGCGTCTGGGTCGTCCTCAGAGGGTTGTCTGAAAGTCCAGTTCCAGGACTTCTTGAAAGGAAGGTGCGGGGGGGGGAGGGGTCAGAATGGAAATGTGAGAAAGAAAACGGGTTGGGGAGGATTTTAAGAAGCGGTGGCTCAAGGATTCTAGGCTTCCTCATCATTAGCAGAGAGAGTAGAGAACGAGAAAGAAAACGGATGATGGGCCTTCTCATCAACAGGGAGAGAGAGAGAGAGAGAGAGAGAGAGAGAGAGAGAGAGAGAGAGAGAGAGAGAGAGAGAGACTAAGGATGATAGTGTGGGAGAAAACGGGTGGTCTGAGGAAGGAGGAGGGGGGGGGGGGTGTTAGGGAAGAGGTGGGCTCAAGGATCCCAAACTGCACCCCCTTCTCCCCCCCCCCCCCCTCACCCGTCATCAATCACCCGGCGGTGAATGCGTCTTTTCAGCTGTGATGTTCGCGTGGATATAAATTTTTCCCCGCGTATCAAAGTGCCAGAGGTCGGCCTCACGTGATGAAGGAGTTTTGGAGAAGGACTTTTGGGGTGGTTGGGTGAGGGAGGGAGGAGGGAGGGGGGAGTGGGGCGGCGCGGGCGGGGTTGATGATGTACGCGAGTTCGAGATGGATGCACAGTGGTTCTCGCTGCCCTGCATGGTGACTGACGTGCTTTCCTCCTCGTTGAAGTTCTCAAGTGATGTTCTAAATGGTTCCTTCACACACGCTTTTGCCTAATGGTGAGGTACGCTTTTAGAAGGAGAAGAATTAGCCTTTATTTTTGGTCGATTTGATTTCATTCACCGTACGTTTTGACTTCTTTCGCTCTCTGTTGTACCTTCGTTCAATATGCAGTCTGAACGCATTCAATGTACGGTCTTAGCTCCATTCCGTGTACATTCTGACTTCATCCGATGAACGTTCTGGTCTTATTCTGCCTTCATGTATAGTGTACAGACTGATCTCATTCATCGTACATTTTGACCTTATAGAACATCCATTCTGATGACATTCAGTGTACATCCTGACCCCCCACCATCAATGACCATTTTGATCTCATCGTCGTTACACACTTGACCTTATTTACTGTACATCCTGACTTCGCAATGGTGCACATTCTTCCCTCATTCCACAGTAACTGTCCCGGGGGGCTGTTAGACGGTAGCGACAGACCAGCAGCCTATCTGACAGACCGCACGGGGACGGCGTTAAGTACCCGTCCAACACATCATCTGCATCTGTCATCGTCAGCGCCCGTCAGCGCGTCGCCCCTCCACTCCCCTGCTGACGGCGCTAGACCCAGGCGATGGGGGGGGGGGGGATAGAGCTGTGTGTGTGTGTGTGTGTGTGTGTGTGGTGTATGGGCAGAGTGATTAGGTTCAATTAGCATTCCGTTCGCCAACCGCTTTCACCAGGGCAAACATTGGGTTTGAGACGAGAGCATTAGCGAGGCGCTGCTTACTTCCTCTCTCTCTCTATGGAGAGAGAGAGAGAGAGAGAGAGAGAGAGAGAGAGAGAGAGAGAGAGAGAGAGAGAGAGAGATTCACCTTCATCATCATCTCATCCTGACGTAAAAGGAAGGAATATATCATACGCCATTCCCCTCAAAATGGCAGAGAAGAGAGGGAGAGAGAGAGAAAAAAAAAACACTTCAACTTTTGAACACATTTATTCCCAAAATACATTAAATTCCAAAAGACGGAAACTAAATAAATAAGATTGTATGATATTTAGTGAAGATTTTAGGACCAGATGTCCTGCTGGACTTGTGTAATGAGAGTTTGATGCACCGAATATCTCCCGATATTCATCAATATTTGTCCCGAGATCTATCACAGTGGTCAGCTAGGGTGGCTGATTTGCCGTACACGTCAGAGGAGGGGCTGCCTCCCGGCGGGCGGGATGGCTGATTGCTTCACCCGCTAAATTAACGCCCCCGCCAAAAGACCAGGCGTCTTGGGTGTTGTTTACGTTCTTCTCTCTCTCTCTCTCTCTCTCTCTCTCTCTCTCTCTCTCTCTCTCTCTCTCTCTCTCTCTCTCTCTCTCACACACACACACACACACACACGCGTGGAGCTTTTCAAACATACCACTGAATATAAACCTTACTTTTTTCTTTAATATTTTATTTCCTATCCACGTATCACAAGCTACAAAGAAAAAAAAATCACGAAAAACTGATCTATCTAATCTGATTATCTATCTATCTATCTATCTATCTATATATATATCTATATATATATATATATATATATATATATATATATATATATATTTTTTTTTTTTTTTTTTTCATACTATTCGCTATTTCCCGCAATAGCGAGGTAGCGTTAAGAACAGAGGACTGGGCCTTTGAGGGAATATCCTCACCTGGCCCTCTTCTCTGTTCCTTCTTTTGGAAAATTAAAAAAAAAAATAAAAAAAACGAGAGGGGAGGATTTCCAGCCCCCCGCTCCCAATATATATGATATATATATATATATATATATATATATATATATATATATATATATATAATGATGATGATAATTTCTGGAGTCTATTAAACACCGGGCAATTTCAATTTGCTGAGCACCTGAATTAAATCGAGACTATCTCACATACACCAACTGGTGATGATGATGACCAGAATATTCAAATCAACCAATTTATATTCAGCGCCCGATTGAATTAATGATTTAATTTCTCTCCCCCCCCCCTCCCCACCCCATCCATCTCCCCCCCCCCTTGAAAAAATATATCAAACTGATTCATATATAACAGAACGAAAAAAAAAAAGGAGAAATATTTATTTATTTTGACAGGGTTTATCTAGGACCGCTAATGCGGGTTTACTGTATAAAAAAAAAGGAAAATAAAAGAAAATAAAAGACACGACAGTGAAAGAAAAAAAAGTAAAAAAAAAATCTTGCATCTCCATCTAAAAGTCGCGTTTTTTTTGTTTTTTTTTTCTTATACAAAACGCGATTTTAAACCAGTTTTTGGAAAAATCTGTTTTTCGGGTGAAAGGAGGGAAACAAATGTGACTTAATTTGCAGTGTGGAGGATGCCTCCTGGGGTGGAAGATGAAAACTCTGATTTTTCACCTTTTTTTTTTTTTTGAAAATATTTCAATTTGTGCAAAATATTCTATTCCAGTTTGGAGTGCGGGGTGAGGGTCGGGCGTGGGGAGGGAGGAGGGGAAGGGATGGGTGTCTATCTTGTTTCACGTAAAGTCGAAGCTAGTGATGAAAGAGTAGAGGCGTCGTGCTGTTTTTGATACGTGCCATTCATTATCGGAACCAATTAGAACGTGTGATTACAGCGGCCGTAATTGCTCGTGAAGTCAGGTTACCAATGTATCGTGCGTAATTACTTTTACGATTTTGATTTAAAATGTCGCTTATCATCACCGCACTGTACTTAGTGTGTGTGTGTGTGTGTGTGTGTGTGTGTGTGATTTTGAACTAGAAGAATTCACCAAGAAACTTGTATAGTGTACCTTCATTACTTTGATTTAGAAAGATGGTTACGTCTAGTGTACTTTCATTACTTTGATTTAGAAAGATGGTTACGTCTAGTGTACTTTCATTACTTTGATTTGGAAAGATGGTTACGTCTAGTGTACTTTCATTACTTTGATTTAGAAAGATGGTTACGTCTAGTGCACTTTCATTACTCTGATTTAGAAAGATGGTTGCGTTTAGTGTACTTTCATTACTTTGATTTAGAAAGATGGTTACGTCTAGTGTACTTTCATTACTTTGATTTAGAAAGATGGTTGCGTTTAGTGTACTTTCATTACTTTGATTTAGAAAGATGGTTACGTCTAGTGTACTTTCATTACTTTGATTTAGAAAGGTGGTTACGTCTAGTGTACTTTCATTACTTTGATTTAGAAAGATGGTTACGTCTAGTGTACTTTCATTACTTTGATTTAGAAAGATGGTTGCGTTTAGTGTACTTTCATTACTTTGATTTAGAAAGATGGTTGCGTTTAGTGTACTTTCATTACTCTGATTTAGAAAGATGGTTGCGTTTAGTGTACTTTCATTACTTTGATTAAGAAAGATGGTTACCTGTACACCATTAGAATTGCCTTTGACATTTTGAAGTGGGCAAAGTTGTTGTCCGACGTGCACAACCCAAGGTTGTTAACTCCCTACGTAGTAATGTGCGCAAGACGTCAAAAAGTGGAGTTGTATACTGTTGTCATTAATAAGTTAATGAGACATTATCATTAATATCATTAGGGCTATTGAACGGGTCATTAGCATGTATGAACGTACGGGTCATTAGCATGTATGAACGTACGGGTCATTAGCATGTATGAACGTACGGGTCATTATCATGTATGAACGTACAGGTCATTAGCATGTATGAACGTACGGGTCATTAGCATGTATGAACGTACGGGTCATTAGCATGTATGAACGTACGGGTCATTAGCATGTATGAACGTACGGGTCATTATCATGTATGAACGTACGGGTCATTATCATGTATGAACGTACGGGTCATTATCATGTATGAACGTACGGGTCATTATCATGTATGAACGTACGGGTCATTAGCATGTATGAACGTACGGGTCATTAGCATGTATGAACGTACGGGTCATTAGTATGTATGAACGTACGGGTCATTAGCATGTATGAACGTACGGGTCATTAGCATGTATGAACGTACGGGTCATTATCATGTATGAACGTACGGGTCATTATCATGTATGAACGTACGGGTCATTATCATGTATGAACGTACGGGTCATTAGCATGTATGAACGTACGGGTCATTAGCATGTATGAACGTACGGGTCATTAGTATGTATGAACGTACGGGTCATTAGCATGTATGAACGTACGGGTCATTAGCAACGTACGGGTCATTAGCATGTATGAACGTACGGGTCATTAGCAACGTACGGGTCATTAGCATGTATGAACGTACGGGTCATTAGCATGTATGAACGTACGGGTCATTAGCATGTATGAACGTACGGGTCATTATCATGTATGAACGTACGGGTCATTATCATGTATGAACGTACGGGTCATTAGCATGTATGAACGTACGGGTCATTAGCATGTATGAACGTACGGGTCATTAGCAACGTACGGGTCATTAGCATGTATGAACGTACGGGTCATTAGCATGTATGAACGTACGGGTCATTAGCAACGTACGGGTCATTAGCATGTATGAACGTACGGGTCATTAGCATGTATGAACGTACGGGTCATTAGCATGTATGAACGTACGGGTCATTAGCATGTATGACCATACGGGTCATTAGCATGTATGAACGTACGGGTCATTAGCATGTATGCTATGTATGCATGTATGCAATGTATCCTAAGATTCTTTCGCAAGGAATGGCCACGTTAATCCATGTCGAATTTTTTTTTTTTTTAAACCAAATGAAGTATTCTTGAGACCCCTATTGTCCTTTGACGCTGTGATTTAAGGATAAGGGTTAGAATCCTGAAGGATTTAGAATGAATGTGTCTTTTGGTAGGTAGGAGGCCTGCGAGACACACTCTTGACAGAAGTTCCCAAGGTATTAGGCCCAGGTACAGGAAGAAGAAAAAAAAGGAAAAAGAAAATATGGCCAATACATCTTGTAGATAGACGGAAAAGAATAACAGTAAAGATCTAATGTCTCGTTCTTCCCAGGGGTGTTAAGGGAGAGAGAGAGAGAGAGAGAGAGAGAGAGAGAGAGAGAGAGAGAGAGAGAGAGAGAGAGAGAGAGAGAGAGAGAGATTAGCACTGTAAAAGATATTCCTCGAGAGCCGTTGGAGCTGACGAAGGTAACGTAGGTCTTCAGGCCACCATTCGGGGAATGGACCCTCCCCCCTCTCCCCCCAGCTAACAAGGTCGTGACCCTTGAAGCTCGCCGCCCCCCCCTCCCCCCTCTCCCCCCAGCTAACAAGGTCGTGACCCTTGAAGCTCGCCGGCCCCCCCCTCTGCCCCTCCCTGCCCCCTCGGTCTCCTCGTTGTCATCGAAACTTCTGGACAAACTGGGTTAGGTAGTGTGAGTTGGTTCGGTGTTGGTCCAGTGGGCTGGGGTGGGGGTTTGGGGTAGGTGGGTGGACTGGGTTAGGTAGTGTGAGTTGGTTCGGTGTTGGTCCAGTGGGCTGGAGTGGGGGTTTGGGGTAGGTGGGTGGAGTGGGTGGTAGGCGGAGGCGGTAGAGACAAGAGATTCTGTAGAGACCGAGATATTGTGGAGACCGAGATATTGTAGAGACTTGGAGTCAGAGTTTAAAGAGATATTGTGGAGACCGAGACATTGTGGAGACCTGGAGCCAGAGTTTATAGAGATATTGTGGAGATATTTCCATGATCATACATGATTTGTGCACATCCCGAGTTTTGATAAGAGGTATATACATCCATACACGTCTTCAGGGCCAGGTATACACACTCATATACATCAGGGTCAAGTTTATTTTCCGCTCACATCTTTACAGTCAGATATATACATCCATGTACGTCCTTAGGGTCAGGTACGTACATGCACTCACGGATCTTCATGGTCATGTATATACATCTATACACATTCTCAATCGTCAGAATGATCCTTTATCCTTCCCCTATGGAGGGTACATACAACCCACCGCCAAAGCATTCTCGTCTTCACTTGTCATCGTTTGAGTCGGGACTTTATCTGTCCTCGAGTCTCTTGCATGCGGTGGAGATACGTAGCCCTGCAGCCATGTGTGTGTGTGTGTGTGTGTGTGTGTGTGAGAGAGAGAGAGAGAGAGAGAGAGAGAGAGAGAGAGAGAGAGAGAGAGAGAGAGAGAGAGAGAGAGAGAGATCCCATCTCCCTTGTAGCCATTTCACTTGTCTAATTAAGACTGGAAACTTACCCCGTGAGGCCAGGTCCCTCTTCCTCTTCCTCTCTCCCCCTCCCACCCAACGCCCACACACACACACACACACACACACACACACACACACACACACACACACACACACACACACACACACACCTTCGCCTCCTCTGCCTGATGCTGCTGCTCCGTGGGGGATAGCGAGCAGGGAGATAAAGGTGGAAAAGGAAATATGAAGGGAATCGCAGCACACACACACACACACACACACACACACACACACACACACACACAGAGAGAGAGAGAGAGAGAGAGAGAGAGAGAGAGAGAGAGAGAGAGAGAGAGAGAGAGAGATTCTGAAGTCTCTCAAAGCACTACGTGTAAGGTAATGGTATAGCAGACTAACTGATAAAGAAAACGAAGAGATAGGATAGATAACAATGAATATCGTATAATAGAACAAAACGAAGGGATATAGGATAGATGATAATGAATATCCAGTAATAAGACGATGATACACAGGAGATAAGGATAGTATACTGAGAAAGAATCAAACACTTCAGGATCTAACAATGATAAGGGATGAAATACTAATAGTAGAGCAGATGATAGATAAAAAAAGAATAATGAGGAATCATTGAAGACGACCTCGACTGTATAGATAGTGGCGTAGAAGAATTATGATAAGATATGGAGGAATAGATACGAGCAAAAGAGGGTACTGGAACGTTCCAAAGAAAGAGATAATATTACCACAGAGAACAGATGGGGGGAAACAGAGACAGGGAACAGACACAGCGCCACAGATCTATCCCCCAACTGCTGCTCCCTGTTTGTTCCTGGCCCGCATGTGTCTGGGAGAGAGAGAGAGAGAGAGAGAGAGAGAGAGAGAGAGAGAGAGAGAGAGAGAGAGAGAGTGGTAGAGAGAGAGAGAGAGAGGGTCTAGGACGGTCCCAGGCCAATCACTGCTGACTGTACTCTCCTTCTTGAATATTCATAGTCTGAGCATTCTCTGACGCCCCAGGCGGTGAGAGAGAGAGAGAGAGAGAGAGAGAGAGAGAGAGAGAGAGAGAGAGAGAGAGAGAGAGAGAGAGAGTGTAACAATGAAGGAAAAAAAAAGGAGATAAGCACCCAGCTTTGAGAGAACAGAGGGAACGCAAGACAACGGAAGAGAAATACGAAGAGGAAGACGATGAAAAAAAAAGAGGGATGGGGGGAGGGAGGGAGGGGTTGAAGGAACAAGGGAGAGATGGCGATAATAGAGGGAGCTGTCATATGAGGGAGGGAGGGAGAGGGGTGAGGGACAGAAGCTTTGAGCCTTATTGTTTCCTCTTGACCCGCGCTTGGAGGGGGAGGGGTAGGAAAGTGGCGAGGGGGAAGAAGTGGGATGGAAAGTGGAAGGAGGAGGAGAAGAGGGAGTTCAAGGGAGAATAGTGGGGAGGTAGATGGTTGGGTAGTAGAGGGGAGGTGAGGGGGAGTAAGAAGGATGTTAATAGGCAAAGGATGAAAGGTGATAGGAAAGATGAGGAGGGAAAGGTGTGGGAGGGAGACTATAGGATTGGAACAGAGGGAAGGATAACTTAAGAAGAATGAAAACAGAGATGGGAAAGTATTGGGAAAGGCTAGATGGACGATGGGAAGGATAAAGAAGATAGGGTTGGTGATGGACGGGATAGATGGATGGGATACGGGTGGTGATGGATAAGATAGATGGATATGGGTTGAGGTGTTCTGATGGAGTGGTTGAAGAGGACAGATGGCAATGATTGAACAGAAGAAAGTGCACTTGTCCATTATACCATAATCCATTCCAATCAGTGAGACAGTTTCTTAACGGCTAGAAATATAGCTGCAGTAGAAAAGCTATATTCACCCTGGCTCATCAATACCATGAATGCTAAGCTAGACTATCCTTCTATCGTTCTCAGCTAGCGGATCATGGCTGTCATAAACGCTAAATTCTCCAAGTGGGAGAGAGACTGCCTCACCACAGGCTATATACTGACGTACGACCCTTGGGTATGATGACGTCGTGACCTTGGACTCGATCTGTAAGATGTCTGGTCATAGGTCAGCCGGGTCATCATGCCCAAGGGTCGTACCGTCGTGCTCAAGGGGTCGTACCGTCGTGCTCAAGGGTCGTACCTTCATGCTCAAGGGTCGTACCGTCGTGCTCTAGGGTCGTACCTTCGTGCTCAAGGGTCGTACCGTCTTGCTCAAGGGTCGTACCGTCGTCGTGCCTGCCGCCGTGCTCAAGAGTGTTGACATTAATGAGAATATTTGCCACTGCAATACTGCAGGAATGCCCGATGAATGCAGTACTGCAACCATTAATTTGCGAGGTACGTGGGGGCGTTTGTAATGCTGCGCATAACATCGAGTAGAAATGCGGGTGGGGGAAGTCTGACGTTTGCACCGCTGTCTTATACATAGGCAAGAGAAATACCTTTGCACATGCAACACTTGTGTTGAAATTTAGGATTTGCAACACACTCGCAGAAATGCGATTTGAGGGGCCGCTCCACCGCCTGGGGTGAGTCTTGCTCGACATACTTACCTGACACAGTCGAGTCTAAAGTAAATTCGGATATATAACTATCCCAGTCTCCCACCTCACACTCTGGACCATTTTCTTTACGCTGGCAGTGTTGGTTCTCATTCTCTCTTTTGAGGCTATTACTTCTGCTCCCGGGAACTGGCTGGACGTTGTGTCCCAGTCATGAACAAGAGCTGGTACTGCTCGTTAAGCTGTTGTGTGTCACATTGATTATTGATTGTACGGTCCTTGTTAACTGATGGGTGGACCGGTGTGCAGTTTGTTTCTTTCC